>NW_021319551.1:1900370-1954910 GCF_001605985.2 Dendrobium catenatum
AAAAAATTTTCATCCCACCACGCTACAAGAGCGTGTATAGGGCCTTCAGCAGTACCCGTACAGTGAAACAAGTGACACCAAACAGTGACTCCCCACACGCTACAAGAGCGTGTATAGGGCTTCTCCCACTCGTCGTTCTATGCATCGCACCGGGCTCCCTCCTCACCAGTCTACAAGAGCGCGTATAGGTGGTTCTCCGGTCCGCTGCAAACGTCGAGATGGGATTTTGGACACATCATACCCTTGCGTAGCAGTCTCCGCTGTCGGTGTCGAGGTCGAGGACCGTCCCACCACGCTACAAGAGCGTGTATAGGGCTTACCCGTCTCGTCGTATGCGCTCGCACCGGCTCCCTCCTACCGTGCTACAAGAGCGCTAAGGTGGTTCCCCGGTCCGCTGCAACGTCGAGAACGGGTTTAAGTTAGAAATTTTACCTTGAAGTCGGTGTGGCTCGTGGACCGAGGATCGAGTATAGTGTCATGAGAGTCGGGACGAAAAACCAAAGAGAGGAAGCATTTTTGTAAATTAATTATAATTAATATTAATTAATTAAAATTAATCAAGAAATTATTTTTAATTAATTGTAATTAATTATACTTAATTAATATAATTAATTAAAGTTTATTAAAATTAATTAAAATCATTAATTATAATTAATTTATAATTAATTATAATTAATTAATAGTAATTAACTTTTAATAAGTAATAATTAATTAAAATTAATTAATGATAATTAATTTTATAATTTATAATTAATTAAAATTAATTCTAATTAGAATTTATTATAATTAATTAAATTAATTATAATAAATTTAATTAAAATTAAACATAATTAATTATAATAATTATAATTAATTAAAAATAAATAACTGTAATTAATTAAGATTAATTAAAATAATTACAATTAAAAACAATTAATTAAAACAAATTATACCTCTCTCTCCCAACTCTCTCTGTTTGGGGAATTTACGGGATTCGGCCGAGAGGCGCGTGAGAAGGAGAAAGTTACCTTCACAACCGAGCTCTCCTCCCTGCTTCCGATCAAAATGTCTCAACTTTCGATCCAACAGAAGAGGAATGCCGTCGAGGGGACGAAGTCGAGCAGCAACAGGGAAGCCGAAGAAGCGGCGAAAGGCAGAAAGTTAATTTCACAGTCGGCGAGCTCCTCTGTTTCGTCCGATCAAAATGACGCAACTTTCGATCCGACTGTAAAGGCAGGTCGTTGAAGGAGCGAAGTTGAACAGCAAAGGAGGATCCGGAGAAGCAACGCAAAGGGGAGAAAGTTATCTTCACCGCAAGCGAACTCCTGTTTGTGCTTCCGATCAAAATGCGACTTCCGATCCAGCAGGGAAGGGAAAGTCGTTGAGGAGCGACGTCGAACAGCCAAAAGGAGCCGAAGAAGCCGCTGGAAGGGAGAAAGTTACCTTCCCAGCAAGCGAGTTCCAGCCAGCGAGCTCCCGTTGGTTTTTCCGATCAAAATGTTGGAACTTCCGCTCCAACAGGAAGGAAATAGCGTCGAATGAGCGAAGTCGAACGGCAGTAATGGAGCCGAAGGAGAGGCGAGCTCCAGTCGTTACTTCCGATCCTAATGTCGTAACTTCTGATTCGCACAGGGAGAAAAGAGCGAGAGCGAGAGTGAGAGAGATGTCGGGATGAGAGAAAGAGCTAGAGCGAGAGAGCGGGAGCTCTTATTTCTTCGGGTTTTAACAAGACAGAGGGATCGTGCGATGAAACGACGTCGACGTGTGTGGGATGTCGATTCGAGCGGCGACGACGTGCGGGCAGGTACGACATTTTCTTTTTTTTTTTTGTTTTAGATGCAGTAGGTCAACAATATTTTTGGCTACATAATACAGAAACTAACAGGATAAGGCAAGGCGAATAATCTAATGAGGCATCAAAATGGAATAGGGACATATTTAACCTTATATGTTGGGAGCTTGCTGGATTGTTTTGCTGATTAAATTGGCACAAATGGCTGTCCTTAAGTGGAAAAAATGTTGAAGGACGAATGCATAATTCCAGCCTAAATGTAATCCTTACTAAGTGATGGGAGTATCTTGTTAGCAAACTGTAATATGCATAACAATAACGTTGTTTTGTCTTTAGTCTACTTTCTAACAAAGAATCTTTGCGTACTTAATAGAACAGAGGCTGTGCCTATTTATAATAAGCATCATCATTATCTTGATCTTGCAATCAAATAGGAAAAACAGACACGCCATAACAGTAAAACTGTTGATAGTATATTAAATTCTGTATCTGCTTATTCTTAATTGCTGGATCCATAAAGTTGGTTCCAAATAGTTGGGGTAAGGTTATGATGATAATGATTTTTTTTTGCTGGATTTAGGCCCTAAAGATGAAATTTTTGTTATGCTATCAGAGAGCTTAAGAAACTGTTTCCTTTGGGATCTGCTTTGGCTTTCAAAAGTTATGTGACATAGTGTTTTAAATGATTTAATGACCCAGCTTATGCAGCAGTCTGTAAATTGCATGCTGCACAATATATCCTTTTTTATTAAATTGCACCCACACTGCTTTTTGGCTTTGTCGGTCTCTGCTAGCAGTACGAGCATATAGAGCAATGCTGGTACCTTATATTGTCCTGGTGCAAGGGACCGTTCCCCGTTGAGTTTGTTTACTATCCCTTGCACTATCTAAAGGTTGTCTCAAATTAATTTGTAGTGTGTTTTCCCCTTGCAGTAAATGCTTTCTAACTTAAACTGCAATAAAATGCAGGTCCACCCAAATGTTCCTTGCATGCTGTTTACGCCAATATGTCCGCATTCACTTTCATTTAGACCTGTCATACTTCCTGATTCTGCTCAACTTGAGTTGAAGGTTAGTCTCATCTTTGAGTACTTTCATCAAGTAATTGAATTATGTTTGTGTTTCTTCCCTTTGAGTACTTTCATGAAGTTATTGAATTAAGATTTCGTTTGAAACGGCTTTTTTATTGCTTCTTGAAGCAGATTTTTCGTATAAAAATTAAAATTTTTATACTAAAAAACTGCTTCAAGAAATCGCTGCGTTTATAACAATTGGAATTAGCATTCGGCAAGACAGATCTAGCTATGAGGTTTATTAACATTGTAAATCATCTACGTGATCCTTGGCTGTTTATTTGAAAACTTGATCATTTCCAGTATCAGAACACTTAAAAATCGTTTTGCGTTGATTAAAATTTCCTTAACGGTTGAGATCACCAGATTCCAATGGATGCCCGGAGTAATGCATGGGTGTCATTTGATGGGAAAAGAAGGCAGCAGCTCTCTAGAGGAGATTCTGTTCGCATTTGTATGAGCGAACACCCACTCCCAACGGTCAATAAATGTGATCAGACGGGTGATTGGTTCCACAGTTTGGTTCGATGCCTGAATTGGAACGAAAGGTTAGATCAGAAGGCATTATGAATATAAAGGCTCATCGTACATATCTGTACAAAATCATACAAGTAACTTAAATGGGTAAGCTAATCTCCCCTTTTAGCTGAAATCTAAATAGAGTTAGTCCATTATGATTTGTAAAATAATTTAAATAAAGTAGTGCTGCATTGTTTTCAATAAATAGAAATCTCTTGTAGAGCAACTTGTAAGCAACCTTAAAACACCACATATTTGCATTCTTGAGCCGGATAGGGATCAAAGGTAGGATTTGCTTTCAACAGAGAAGATGATAAAGAGGAAGATGTGAGCAATTCTTGCTTTTTTTTTTTCTCTCTTTTAAAGAGACTTTGGTCGCATGTCATGTCAGTCCCTTGGACGTGGGATGAATAGAAAAACAATCCAAAAAGGGAAAATTATTAGGTTCGGTCATCTGTCAGATAAATACATCCGGATTTCTCTCTATCTATAGTGAAGCGCAGTCAAAGCACAGTTACTGTAGCAGCTGCATTTTTACTGTAGACAGAGAGAAATCCGAATGTATCTCTCTCTAAGATGATCAGACCTAATAGTTTTCCCAAAGACCCAGATTTACAACTGGTTAGGTAATTATTAGCCATCGATTCATTCTCTTTTGCATAAAGAGGAAGATTCTACAGGCTATTTTGTACACCAATGGGACCTGTCTAATAGGCTGGACATGCGTTTATCTTTGACTTGTCATAGTATGCCATAATTGATTGGACGTGTTGATTTGTGACTCGAGACCAGATCGCAGCATGATGTGTCTTGGATTCTTTTTGTGATGATTGACACGAGAGCAGATCGCCTCACTCTTCTTTTTGAATCAACAAATGTTGACTTCATTGGTTGCTCATCGAACTCTCTAGGCTGCAAAGCAGTTAAATTTGGTTGTTGTAATGATGACCAATGCGTGCTGAGCTCTCGATTTTTTTTATAGATGAGTTCATTGCCGCCAGAGTTAGCGGTGATGAATTTGAATCATTATGGCTGGTGAAAGTCGAACGAATTATTGTCCATATGTCACCAATCAGATCCAAAGAGAGTAGTTATACATCTCCTATATATATATTGGAAAATTAAGGGCAGCGCCGGATTCATTCACTTTAAAATTTAATTAAAATAATTGAAGAACAAATAAAGCTACAAAACAAATACAATTCGAATAGATAGAATTAAGATTAGATCCGCATAAAAAAGACAATGCCGAATAAAAAGGGGTGTTGAATCGGTAAAGCAATCATCGTATTAGTACTGTTAATTAGTCAAAAATTTTATAAAACAATAAAATCAAAGCATCGATAAAGACTGTCATAATCATATTGATATATCATAACAAATTTATCTTGATCGGGCATCATTCTTGAGACAAAATTGAATTGAAAGCTTCCAGAATTAAATGTGGGACCATCCAAACTTCAATTTTAGCAAACTTATAGTTAAATTGAGTGTCACGAAAAAACGAACCAAATGGCATTAAATTATGTCATGACCTGGCCCGATGAGCTCACGTAGGCGAGGTGGGAACGGATGGTCGGACGGTAGGTTAAATTATCTAATATTTAAATATATCTCCATAATAATTTGAAAGAGCCTCTAAAACATCAAATTTGAAAATTCATTAACATAAAACTCAAATAAATTCATAATTATCTTTCTTCTTGAGCTCCTCTCCTATGGTATACGTTACCGTCTCTTCTACTCATTTTGATTTACTTAAATTTACCTGAAAAATGTTAACAACTAACATTAAGCCGAAGCTCAGTAAGTAAAACACAATTCTAAATTACAGTAATCAAGGCAAATTAAACAATATGCTAAAGGCCAATTTCATATGAACATAACATAAAATGATTTCATACTAACATAACATTAAACATATCATATCATAAAGTCATATTTTTCATTTTATTTTCATATTCATATCATTATTCATAACTTTATCTTTTCATATATATTACAACCGTCACAGGAGCCACCGTCTGTATCATAAAGGTACTCCTTTACCATTTTCCTTTTCTATATCCTTTACCATTTTAACGTGCACGAGTACAGCGTCCCCAGCTAGTATCATCAGGGGATGAGCTCCATCATTTCAGCATGCACATACAAGCATTCAATATAACAAATATTTCATATTCATATCATCTCATTTCATCTTATTTCATATAATATATAAACGTATAATATAATACCATGATATATAAAATAAAAGTTGTTTGATCAATCATAGAATGAAATAACATAATCATGGTCTAAAATGACCATAAAATTTTCATAATCATGCTTGGACTTTCAAAACATAAAATTGGAGAGAAATAAAAATATTGACGTAAAAAAGAATCATGTATACTTACAGAAATTAGGAATTTGATTCTCCTCGGTAATCTTTCTTCCTTCGAGGTTTCTTCAAAACACCTAAAAGAGTTAATTTCTCCTTCAAAATCATTTATAATAAATCTAAATTAATGTTCTCATTCTTTTCCTAATTTACCCTATGTTCTTTCTCTCCCTCTCCCTCTCTCCAAAGTTCAAAAGATAACATAAAGCAAAACATGTTCTTAAAATTCATAATTTTATATAATTACAAATTTTAATCAAAATATCCTTTTTTCATAAACTAAATTAATTTAAAATAATTTATATTTTCGGATTTAAAATAATTAAAAATTAGGAAAAATAAGATTTTGTAAGAAAACTCAATTTATACCCTTAAAACCCCTCTTAGGATTCTTAGGAATCTTATTTGTAAAAGCACTTTAAAAAAATCAATTTTAGGGAAAACCCCTAATTTTAAATTTATAAATTTTTCTTATAAAACTTAAATTAAATTCCATAATTATTTTCCAAAAACCATTAGGAAACACTTTTGTGAAGGAATTTGAAAGAAAAACAAACCCTAGAATCTTCCTTTCCAAATATCTTAAAATTAGATTCTAATGAACATTTGACTTCCCTTATCCTCCTCTATGTTTTCCTCAAATTTTCTCGTTGGAAAATTGTCGCTGGAGCCGCCCGTCCATGTGCCTCCTCCGCTCGGTCCGTCCGCCCTCGGTCCGTCCGCTCCCTTACGGTTTGGCCGAAAGAAATGAGAGTGGGAGGGGGCGGTTTGCTCATTTAGGGAAAATACAAAAGACCACAATACCCTCACTTCAACAATCCCGTCATTAGATATGATTAGGGGTAGTTTGGGCATTTTTAAACTTCTAAAAATTATATCTCTTAATTTAAGTGAAATTGGATACAAGTTTCATATATCAAATTGATCAGAATTTTGCGCACAATTTTATAAAATTATTCTTGTCGAAATCCGACAACTTTGAAATTTTCACTTAAAACTCGTCGCGATGCATCGCAAAGCGTGCGAGGTCTAAAATGATATTTTTCAGGTTTTACAATTCTCCCCTCCTTACAAAAATTTTGTCCCCAAAATTTACTCAACTTCTAATTACAAAATAAACCATCAGCTTCCATTTCATTAACATAAACCTCAACATTGAAACATGATATATTAAATATATGAAATAGCATAACAAAATAATCTGATCAGTCCCAAAATATTTGACATGACATAACAATTTAAAGTACTAAATCCAAAACACCAAAACATCAGGTTTATCATTACAAGTCACTAAAAATAAATTATAAAGCCATCTCAATTGTCATTGTCAGCATCTACAGATTCATTGGACTATTGCTGAGTCAAAGTGTAAACTCGTGGTCTGACATTTTGCATAGATTATTTTTGCACTGAACCTGCAGCTGAAGGTTCTATCATCTATTGTTTGCTAAAGTTCCTCTGTAAAGGTGCTTCAACTGATCTCATTTCTCCTGAAGTCTTTTGAGCCAAAACAGGACAATATTTTGCTATGTGTCCAAGCTGATGACACCAATAGCAAGTGTTGGAACCAATCAAACATTCACCTTTATGTAATTTTCCACACTTAGCACAAGATTCAGTGAGTTTACTTACAATTGCACCACTGCCTCCACTAGAACTAATCTTGGACTTCTTCCCATTTGATCCATCAGTCTGATTGCTTTGAATAACCTCTTCATAACTCTTCCTTTTTTGAAAATCTCTTCTCCTCTGAGTACTCTGCAAGTCACTCTCAATTCTTCTTTCTCTCTCAACCAAGGTAGCATAATCCTTAATGCCAAAATGGATTAATGGTTGTCTAAAAACATCCTTCAAACCAAATAAGAAACGATGACATTTCTCTTCTGCATTGGGTATCATATGTGAGGCATACCTGAAAAGTCTAGTGAACTCGACCTCATACTCAGTAATAGTTTTATCACCTTGCACCAATCTATTGAATTTATCTTGCATCTACCTCCTAGCAAACATTGGTACATACCAATCTCTAAACACACTTCAACTAGAGGAGCGACCTGTTGGTTCACCAAACCCCGACCCAGCATCACACGTTCTCCAGGTCCAAAGGGATCCAATGCCCAACTACTGAATCCTCCCGGAATTGCGTTATCAGAGCCGAGCCAGGAATAGCCGTTAGTGGACACCTACCACTTTTCACCGGTGAGAGAGGCCATCTTTAAGACTTTCAGAAAAGATGTTCACAGGGGACATAAATACTTGATCATAGGAACTTAGACCACCTACGCGCTGGTAAACGAAAACCACCTCGACTGGATCAACCGAACGAATCAGGCCGCCCCGTCGAAAGAATGAACACGCCAAAAGGGCTACCAGCTTTCCCCCCCAAAAAGGGGAGATCCGCAGCTTACTGCTCATGGAAACATCCGATGTAAAGTCGTTCGCGTATCTTTCTGATCTCCTTCTATTCATCATCTTTTTGGCTTTGCCCAAGGTTGATGGTGTTGACTAAAAAAGGGGAAGAGAAGAATTGAATCAGTTCAAAAAATCGGTTAGGAATCGTACCGCTTCTTTGAACCATTCGCTATCTCTCGATTCCTATAGATAGATTAGATAGAAGAATCTATCTATATCCGGGAGGTGAATTAGAGGGATTCAACCCATCGCACCCCTTCGGGGGGTGTCTATGAGGGCATTTTGGGTCTTCATTCTTCCCTTTATTTTCATTGTAATCTTAGTGATCCATTTGTGAATAATACTGGCTGTGTTGTACCCTCTTTCACAAACTCCTCCCAGGTCACTTGGCTGCTAGGTCTTCCTCAAAAAGTCTCTTCTAATTGACTCCTCCACCATCTCTCTGCTTCCCCATTGAAGGCATAGGTAGCTAAGGTAACCCTTCTATCTTGAGGGCATAGCATTCCTTCTAATATCTTCTCAATCCTCATTAACCAGTCCTCCGCCTCTATGGATCCCTCATATGAATGATGGAGACTTCATGTCTTGGAATAACTTTAAATTCTTGTCCATCACAGTGCTTCCATTGCCTCCAACTTGAGTCTGAGTACTCTTTATTATTTGGGTCATAGCTGCCATCATCTGTGCAAAAGATTCCATAGTAGCATTGATACTACTATTCGAAGGTTCTGCTACTACAGGTATCTCCCTCCTAATCTCTCCCGTAGTGCCATAAGTGACATCATTTTCAGGATCCATGGCTCTGAGATATAACCGATGAAATAAAATTAGCAGTCTATAACACAAATACCCTATACCTTAACTAACCTAGAGAATCATCATATTGGCTCTTTCATATTGATCAATATTCCTAAACCTTTGCTATGATATTACTTTTGTCACGACCCGGCCTGGTGAGCTCGCGTACGCGAGGCGGGAACGGATGGTCGGGCTGTAGGTTAAATTATCTAATATCTAAATCTATCTCCATAATAATTTGAGAGAGCCTCTAAAACATCAAATTTGAAAATTCATAACATAAAACTCAAACAAATTCATAACTACCTTTCTTCTTGGGCTCCTCTCCTACGATATACGTTACTTTCTCTTCTACTCATTTTGATTTACTTAAATTTATCTGAAAAATGTTAACAACTAACATTAAGCCAAAGCTCAGTAAGTAAAACACAATTCTAAACTACAATAATCAAGGCAAACTAAACAATATGTTAAATGCCAATTTTATATGAACATAACATAAAATGATTTCATATTAACATAACATTAAACATATCATATCATAAAGTCATATTTTTTATTTCATTTCCATATTCATATCATTATTCATAACTTTCTCTTTTCGTATATATTACAACCGTCACAGGAGCCACCGTCTAGTACCATAAAGGTACTCCTTTACCATTTTTCTTTTTCATATCCTTTACCATTTTAACGTGTACAAGTACAACGTCCCAGCTAGTACCATCAGGGGGTGAGCTCCATCATTTCAGCATGCACACACAAACATTCAATATAACAAACATTTCATATTCATATCATCTTATTTCATCTTGTTTCATATAACATATAAACTTATAATATAATGCCATGATATATAACATAAAAGTTGCTTGATCAATCATAGAATTAAATAACATAATCATGATCTAAAATGGCCATAAAATTTTCATAATCATCATTGGACTTTCAAAACATAAAATTGGAGAAAAACAAAAATATTGCCGAAATAAAGAATCATGTATACTTACATAAATTAGGAATTTGATTCTCCTCGCTAATCCTTCTTCCTTCGAGGTTTCTTCAAAACACCTAAAAGAGTTAATTTCTCCTTCAAAATCATTTATAATAAATCTAAATTAATGTTCTTATTCTTTTCCTAATCTACCCTAAGTCCTTTCTCTCCCTCTCCCTCTCTCCAAAGTCCAAAAGATCACATAAAGAAAAACATGTTCTTAAAATTCATAATTTTATATAATTATAAATTTTAATCAAAATAACCCTTTTTTCATAACCTAAATTAATTTAAAATAATTTATATTTTCGGATTTAAAATAATTAAAAATTAGGGAAAAAAAAAAGATTTTGTAAGAAAGCTCAATTTATACCCTTAGAAACCCTCTTAGGACCCTTAGGAACCATATTTGTAAAAGCACTTTCAAAAAGTTCAATTTTAGGCAAAAACCCTAATTTTAAATTCACAGAATTTTTTATAAAACTTAAATTAAATTCCGTAATTATTTTCCAAAAACCATTAGGAAACGCTTTTGGGAAGGAATTTGAAAGAAAAACAAATTTGGAGAAAATCCTAGAATCTTCCTTTCCAAATATCTTGAGAATGAGAAGGGAAAATTATATTCTAATGCATACCTTTGACTTCCCTTATCCTCCTCTACATTTTCCTCAAATTTTCTCGCTGGAAAATCGTCGCCGGAGTCTCCCATCGAAGCCCGTCCATGCGCCTCCTCCGCTCGGTTCGTCCGCTCCCTCTAGGTTTGGCCGAAAGAAATGAGAGGGGGAGGGGGCGGTTTGCTCATTTAGGGAAAAAGGAAAATACAAAAGACCACAATACCCTCACTTAAACAATCCCGTCATTAAATATGATTAGGGGTAGTTTTAGTATTTCTAAACTTCTAAAAATTATATCTCTTAATTTAAGTGAAATTGGATACAAGTTCTATATACCAAATTGATCAGAATTTTGCGTAGAATTTTATAAAATTATTCTCGTTGAAATCCGACAACTTTGAAATGTTCACTTAAAACTTGTCGCGACACATCTAAAAGCGTGCGAGGTCTAAATTGACATTTTTTAGGTTTTACAAATTCAACTCAATCAAAGCTCAAATGGATCCAAATCAAAGACTCAAAATACTTTTAAAAGGTTCAAACCATAATTTGGATTACTAAACAAATTCTAAACATGACATGCTTATAATAGAATCGAGCGGCTTGTCAAAATGAATCCAACAAGCTCAAGATCATCAAATTCTGATATCATTAAGACATTCAAATGATCAATAAATAATCCATGATCAACGAGATCAATGCCAGCCATCCATTCAAACCACTCCAAACATGATATCCATCTTCTCCATCTTTACAAACTATGGCACCCTAAAAAAATTTATAAATAACCCCCATTTTTATTATGAAAGGGGGGAGAAGGGGAGGGAAGAAAGGACGAAGAGAATGGAAGAATTTGGGAGCCTTTTCGCCGCCGACCATCGCCAGACTTCCTCCCGTTTGTCGATAATTGCCGGACTTTCTCCCATTCGTCGACCACCGTCAGAATTTTGCCCATTTGCCGACCACCGTTGGACTTCCGTCCGTTCATCGACCATCGCCGAAATTCTTTCAGACCGCCTCCGAACTTCCTTCTATTCTTCAACCACCGTCAAACTTCCGCCCGTTTGTCGACCACAACCAGAATTCTTCCTGTTCATCGACCACCTTGGACTTCCGCCCGTTCGTCGACCACTGTAAGAGTTCATTCAGACCTCCGTCGAACTTTCTCCATTCTACTGACCACCACCGGACTTTCGCCCGTCTGCCGACCACCACCAGAGTTCTTCCCGACCACCGATGGACTTTCGCTAGTTCGTTAGACTTCCGCTAGTCCCACCGACCACCGCCGAACTTTCGCCCGTCCGCCGACCACCGCCGGAGTTCTTCCTGACCACTGACAGACTTCCGCTAGTCCGCCGACCACAGCCAGAATTCCACTAGTCCATCGACAAGCGCCGGACTTCCGCCCGTCCACTGACCACCACCAGAGTTCTTCCCGACTAGCGACGGACTTTCGTCTGTCCGTCGATCACTGACGAACTTCCGTTAGTCGGCCGACCACTGTCGGACAATTGTCAGTTCATTGACCACCGCAGGACTTCTGTTAGTCCGCCGACCACCACCAGACTTCCGCTAGTCCGCCGACCACCACTGGAGTTCTTCCTGACCATCGCAGGACTTTGTCAAACTCCTTCCTGGTCATCGATCATCACCAATTATGACCTCTCCAACCAATATCGCCGACTACAGTCCTTTCTGACCTCCCTCACCAGATAACAGTTCTTCTGACCTATGTCACCCACCAACTACGATCCTTCTAACCTCCGCCACCTGCCAACTACAATCCTTCTGACCTCTGTCGCCCATCGACTACGGTCCTTCCTATCACTGTCGCCCAACTACGGTCCTCTTGATCTTCGTTGTACGACTACAGTCCTTCCGACCACTGTCATCCAATTACAGTCCTTCTGACCTACATTGCTCGCCGACTATGATCCTGCCGCCCAAACGAACATATCAACACTGATTATTCTAACTTCCGACATATAATGCACTCTGTATGATGTATATTTGCTACATCAAGCCAAGACCTTCCTTCTAAGGAAGGGCCTCATTTGTAATCAATTGCAAACATTAGTGGATTCATTCAAACTGTGCTAGGCCCTGTGATTTTTTTTCCTTTTTTAGGGTTTCCACATAAAAACTCTAGTGTTTTTTATGAGCTATGCACCCCTACTTATTTATCGGACTGCGTGCTGTATATCGTACAAAGCTAGGACACTATACTTTATATCTCTCTACCGCCGTGAATATTTCAAGACACAACACATATCAATGTAGCCATGATATTTCATTTATTATATATCAATATAAAATTAGTATCTTAATTACATGCTGCTCAGTATATCATATGCTTAGTATATCACATGCTCATTATTAATACAGTGAATTAATAACAATAATAATGATTCAGTAGTAGTATCAAACAGTGTCGATCTTCATATTGATAATAATATCAGTACAGTGTCGACAGTAAAACATGTGGCAGTAATAGTAAAGCAATGCAATAACAATAAATATGTGCAGTGATAGTAAACCAATACACTATTAGTAAAGCAGTACAATAACAATGAATCTGTAACGTGTAATTTGGTTGTCACACTTAAATAAGTAAGAAGTCCTGACTATCACGGTGTTTTTTTAATAGTCGGTAATCAATAATCAATAACCTTTGGTTCAATAAACAGAGTCATTATTCTTTACCCGTCGGCATAATAATAACTCATTATAACTTCCCATCATTGTAATGTTGTATTACGTAAATCAATAGAGGATAACACCCAACTATTAAAGGAAAGTCTGTCGGCCCACCATCCTACATAGGTCAATAAATATTCAACCAACAGGTCAACCAATTTTTACTTGTCTTTTACATAGATTACAACAAAAGCTATATCGACCATCTATTACCCAATCACATGTACATTTTCATTCTTAATGGTTGTATTTACAATATGCTTAAAAATAATACCCTATTTCTATACAATGTAAATCATACAAAATTTCATAACTTCTATTTTACATGGTGAAATTCATAAATATTGTAGTCAAATAGTCTGGATAATTAGTACGATAACATACAAAAAGTTGTGTGGTAAAACTTCAATAAATAAAATACAAAAAAAAAAATCAATTTTGAGAATAAGTTAGCAGTCAAAATAAAAAACTTTGAAAATGCAGATATGATGAAAATGAAGATATGATTAGAATCACCTGCTCGATCTATTTTTAAAAATGCAAAGTGACCCGAAAATTAAAAGCCCATATTTCCCTTTCTTTCCTCTGCGTTGCAATTCAAATAAGAATTTAGATTTTTTTTTTCATTTTCAATTATTTTCTAAATTTAGATTGTTACAGATTTGGCGGTGGTCGGTGGCCAAGTGGAGATCCAATAGTGATGAGGGGCTGAGCAGAGATCTGTCGGTGATCAGCGGCCGGGAGGTGGTCCGACGAGGGTCGGCGATCAAATAAAGATCCAGCAACAGATTGCTGATGTGCAGAAGTTTGGCTGTGACCAGTTGACAAGAGGTTGTTTGATGACGATTGAAGGTCTAGCAGCGGTCGGCAAACGGGAGAAGGTCCGGCTGGGATAGGAGGCCCAGCAGTGGTCTGATGATGGTCGATAGACAGGCGGTGGTCGAGTGACGATTGGCGGAAGGGCGTTTTTTAGCAACAATCAACATAAATTCATTAGCGGTGGTGCTTGGGTTGAACTTTAGGATCCTTGAAGTCTCCTCTCTCCAATCTCCGACCAAAAGGTTTAAGCTTTCGAAGATCCCACTCATGTAGAGAGTAGGAGTCTATTTATAGATTTGTAGGAATAGAATGCTATATAAATATGGAGAAAATCCAGGGCAAATTCAGAGTGCTATATCAGAAGGCCCATATTGATCCCCTCGATCATAGAATGTTTGTCAAGCATCTATGTGTCCAAATGATGTTAGAATATATTGATCCTAGGTTCATTGGATTTGTCCCGTCGAGCCGCTCAATTCGATTATAAGCATGTCATATCTAGAGATTATTTGGTCATCCAATTAATACTTTGAACCTTTCAAATATACTTTGGTCCCTTGATTTGGACTCATTTGTGCTCGGATTAGACCAACTTTGGTGTCATTGGGTTCATCTCATCGAGATGTTAAATTTGACTATAAGTTGGTTGATCCCAAATTTAATTTTGGAAGTTTCTAATTTAATTATGCCTCGAGATTTGTGCTTGATCAAGGTAATTTTTGGTGACGTATCAAGTTCCTTATGGTAACATAAATAACATCATTTGTTGGATTTCTCTCTTTTCTGCCGCCTCTTAAAATTAATATATTCCAATCATAAAGTTTCACTTAGCTTGTCACTCATTTCATTTGCTTGCTCATCTAATACGCTATGTTCTTCTCCAACAATCTGACATTTTCAACTATGAAGATAAGAAAAATTTCCTTTGTTATTATATAAATACAGTTTTTACTGATTTGGTTGCATGGAGGAAGTCATACAGCTCTACAGAATGTCTTTGCAATGCTTCATTATGTTTGGGAGGCGGATTTCTCGTAAGTTTCTATGATTAATTTGACTTGAGCTATATTTGGAATGGCTTTCTTACTGCTTTTTGAAGCAATTTTTTTGGTATAATATTTTTTACTTTAATATAATTTTTTAACGAAAAATTACTTTAGGCTTCGTTTGGGACGGCTTTTAACTACTTAAAGCAACTTTTAGTATAAAAATTTTAATTTTTAAACAAAAAAGTTGTTTTCAGAAGCAATAAAAAGTAGTCCCAAATGAAACCTTAGAAAGCAATAAGAAAACCGTCCAAAACAAAGCCTTAATGAACAAATTCAAAAGGGGTTACTCATATGGATCGAGATTGGGAGATATTAAAACAATTATTGTAAGTTGATTAATTTGACTTTCTTATAATCTATTTTACTTCAGAAAAAAATAATAAAAAAAGTTTTTCACATCTAATTTCAGAGACAATTGATGTATTTAACTAATATTTAACCAACATCATCAACATTTGATGTTAAGGATCAACCAGCATTATTCATGTTCTTAATTATATAGAAAAACATATGTAAAAAAGTTGGGTTTGTCCAATTTTTTTGCAAACAATCAGTCAAGAGGATCAAAATAATTATGATAAGTTGATAAGACTTCATAATTCATACACAAACAATTATATATAAAAAATCCTATTCATCATACAAAAATAATATCTAAAAAATTTTGGGGTCCTCAAATCTTATATCTCATGATGTGACTGACGTTGATCAAAGAACCCGGGGAGAGGAGTGCGATGTCGGAGTGGAAGACTACTTGCAGTGGGGAGAGGATTTCATCACGTTGAAGCATTCACAGACGTCGGTTTCCCGAGCGGGGATGGAGACGGAGAAAAAGAGAAATTGTAGAATGAGTTGTTTTAACTTTTTATAACATGTTAGGTTATATATATTCTCATAGATCATTTGATCTAAATCATTGGCACAAAATGCATCCCTTTTTTAACCACTTGATTTCTAAAAATTGGCACCAAATTTTTAATTTAGCGGTCTGATCGACGGTTTTCATATGAATCCGATTTTGTGAGATGACCCAGCTGGCCAATTGATAGGTTCCTAGTTCAACTGGTTGAACCGACCAATCCTGTTTGATTTTTAAGACCCTGCTACTGACCTTATTTATACTGGAGAATCACCATAGGACAAGCTCTTCAAAATAGTTGAAAATAACTAGCATTTCAAGTTGTTATTGATGTCCATCATTGATGTCATAGAGTCTAATGCCAAAAATAATTTATTTAGAAGATAAGGATGTCATTAGAATTGAAAAGTTAAACTTGGATGAAACTAAGATTATTAAGAATGATAATCCCACCCCTAAATTTCCTATGGAGTGAAAATAAGCATCTTAGTCACTATAAAGTGCTTATTATAGGATATCCATCTCAATGTATTCTAGGAGGTCTTCTTAAGAATGAAATAGATTATTTAGCATTTATATCTTATATTAAACCATTAAATATTGAAGAATCTTTTAAAAGATGAATCTTGGGTCATTGTAATGTAAGAGAAATTAAACCTTAGGAATTATAGGTGTGAACTAGTTATAAAACCAAAAGAATCAATACATAATATGAATTGTGTGGATTTACTAAATAAGAAAAATGATTTAGTGGATCTAATTAAAAGTAAGGCTTGCTTATTAATATAAGATTATAGCCAAATTGAAGAGATAGTAGCATGACTAAAGGCTATTAGATTATCTTTAATGTTTGCTAAATTTAAATATTTTAAATTATAGCGAATGATAATAATAGTGTATTCTTAAATGAAGTTAATTAAAAAAAAAATTCTTTGTAGACTAACCCCGTGGGGCTTATTAGTCGTGTTCACACTGAATGCCTAAATTAAAAAAATAATAATAAAACTAAAATAAACACCTAGAGCATGTTTTGTTTAGTTAAATACCTTCTTCATTAGCTTTGGTTTTAGCAATGGTAAGGTAGTTAGCACCATATTTATCAAAAGAATTAATATTAGCATAATTATCACTCAATTCTTTGTGGATGACATTCTATTTGAAACCACAAAAGAATTGCTATTTAATGAATTTGCAAGTAAAATGGGTAAGGAGTTCAAAATGAGTTCGATGGTAAAATCTAATTTCTTTCATGGACTTGAAGTAGAATTGAAAGAAGAAGACATCTTTTCCATCTCAAAATTAAGGTTTGAAGGTAACTAAAGTTTGAAGGTTGAAAGATACAGAGCTATTACCCCCTCTATAATATTATATTCATAATAAAGTATAAATCTATCAAGGTAAATCTATATAGAGTTATCATAGATTCCGATTATATTTCATAGCCAGCTGACTAAACATCATATATATTGTTAGTGCTGTCAAAATCAAGTTATGGGTCTTGAATTGACCCGACACTGTTCGACCCAACCCGTTTGGTTGATTTTTTGGACCCTCGGGTCAACCCAAACATGACCCGTTCACACGTTTATTCAACCAAATCCCGTAAATGGGCCACCACCGGCCTGTTTTTTGTGCACCTATTCAGCCAAATCCCATAAATCGGCCACCGCGGTGCTCCTTTCACGCGATTATTTAGCCAAATCCCATAAATCGGCCGCCGCCGACCTGACTTTCGCGCACTTATTCGGCAAATCCCGTAAATCGGCCGCCAAGCCCCCCACGGCGTTGTCGGCCTCCATTCTCACCCGATTATTCAGCCCAAATCCCATAAATTAGCCGTTGTTAATCGCGACGGGACTCACACTACGCGACCCACATCACTCATGGAGCGATTGTCAGGTCAAAATCGGGTTAGTTTTGAATTTCCGGATCAACCCAAATCCGACCCAATTTTACAAACATGTCTAAATCCCTAATCCAAATGCAACCCGTTTTGAGTTCAAGTCAACCTGAACCTAAAAATTTTCGGATCAAGTTCGAGTCAAATTTTCGTATTGCATCAAATATTGACACCCCTATTTATTATAAATATCCATGTTAGATTCAGACTTCATTTGGGATGATTTTCTACTACTTTTCAAAACAATTTAAAAAAAAATAAAATCTTTATATAAAAAATTACTTTAAAAAGCCATACGAATCCTTAATCATAGAAAATCTTGCCTAATAATTAAGACGATTTTGAAAAACCTATTTGGAACTTTTTTTTTTTTAACCTATTTTGAACTTGAGCTTCATTTGGGACAGCTTTTTTTATGCTTTTTAACAGTTTTTTAATTAAATTTTTTTTTAATTAAAAAAATTTGTGCTAAAAAATTATTTTAGAAAGCAAGAAGAAAACTATCCCAAATGAAACCTTAGAATCTGCATAAGCTTAGAGTTTGTTTTGAATCAAACGGAACAACGTGCAGCAAATGGAAAATGACAATCACCCTATTCATCCAGTTCTAACATCTGCGAACAGCAAATCATGAATCAGTCCGTAAAGAAGAAAGCTAATTCTAAGAATGGAAGCCTGTTGAAACATGTTATAAAGTTCTAGTAATACATAATTCAGATTATCACAACTTAGTGGCATTACTAAACATTTGCTTCTGCCCTTCATCCTACGGTTCAGAAGCTATCCTTCAAAAAAAGGGTTACTTAAATCCCTTAAAAGATAGCACAATAGTTGCAGAAAGGCTCTCTAATTAAAAAAAAAAAAAGGCTATGACAGTTAAATCATTACACACAAGAAACATGAGATCTATTAAGAATGAATAAAAATATCTATAGAACTTCCTGCTATAATCTCTTCTCCATCACTGGTATCAACCAATCAATCTATGGCAAATTCTTCAATCTTCATCCTCAGTCTCTTCATCATCCCTGTTTGCTTCAAGGTATCTCCAGCCATTCTCTTCTTCTTCGTCTTCTTCTTCTTGATCTTCTTCTGTTTCCTCACTGTCCTCATCTAGCTCTTTGTTTTGCCTCCGTTTCTGTGCATCATTAGAAACAACTGGATTTGGACTTGATACTCTTTGTTTTGCAACTTTAGCTGGTGGAAGTTTCCTGGACAGACTAGCCTTGCCCCTCTTGGAGTACTTATTGTTAAGCAAAGCATCTTGGTCGTTTAGTTCACCATACCAATGCTCACCGGCGGTCATCGGAGCAGTCTTGTAACCTTCCTCGGGATTATGACCAGGGTGTTCCTTTCTCAAATGGAGATTCAGCTTATATTCATGAATATAAGCTTTTTCACAGCCAGCAAATGGGCAGACATAAGGACGGTCTGATGAGGCAGAATTCAAGACAGGAGCCTTTGCAGCATTGCTGGGCTTTTCTTGGGGCCTCATGTCCACCATTGCATCCTAAATGATTTCAATTAGAAATGGGCCTTATCATGAGACAAAGAATATGTTGTTTGAAAGAAGAAAGCTAACCAACTACATAGGCTCTTGCAAAGTCTGCATTTGATGTCATATTCTATAGGTTAGAAGGCAATACCTTCTCATGCTGCGTCTTTATATGAGTGTTCAGTTTGCATTCATGAGTGTATCTTTTGCCACATTCAGGGTAAGGACAAACATGATAGTTTTCTACTGAATGTGTTTTCATATGTGCCCTCAAGTTGAAGTCCAAAGAAAAGGCCTGCATTAACAGCCTAAAAAATCAAAAATAAAAGAAAAAATTGAAAAAAACTGTCTCAATTTGTGGAGTAACAGGGATACACATATGATGTCCAATGATACGAGGGGGTGAAACTGCTCAATGGAGCTCAAAATTTTAATATACAAATTCAAAGCCTGATGGGTGGTTTCTTGCTTCTAACCATGCAGATCAAGTGAAGGTTAGCGTTTCCAGGTTTGTGTTTTTTTCATCACACGGTGTGCATGTAAATATGGTTATAAAGGAAAGGTGGAGCAGGAGTACTCAACCATGAAAAAAAGAGCAAACTTTCTCATAATTTACAAGTCTCAACTTTTCCAATGTTGCTAATTTCAGCCATATTTTACATGCATAAACTTGTATCTCCACCTCCCCCATTAAGTTTACTGAACAAGAGCCCTGTCTTTCCGAGCTCGGTGTGTGTTCTTCTACCATGCAAAATTCCAAATTCCATGCAAAGACAATTTGGCTCAATCTAATAGTAGCACATGATTGAAGGCGTGAAAAAGAGGTACTAAAATGAAGAAAAAAAAATGCTGCAACCATGGTATTGCTCCATTTTCAGTCATATATCATCCTAACAGAAGCAATGAACCTCAACTCAGACACCCTGAAGTAGAACGATAGGTCCTGCATGGACTCATTCTTCCCGTCCCCCGCACGAAGTAACCCGTCCCTCCCACCCTTCCAACATACATCTTCATTGAATCAAACTTATTGACAAAGATCTCGAGAATATTTATGAAATTAATCTTAGAAGGACAAATTTGCAAAAACGAATTAGGTGGGGACTTAATTGCAAAAAATCTAATATAGAATTTCCAAATAAGGAGGGTTGGCAAAGAGAGGAGAGAAAATTATTTAGAGAGCATTGAGAAAACTAATATAAATTCCCCCAACAAAAATTTTCTCCTGATCCTACATTGCTAATCACCTTTCGTGGGAATCTAGGACATAAAAAGCAATTTTTAAGAGATAGCTCCTATCTTCTAGTTTCTTTTGATGTTACATTGATCAAATAGACTTATAAATGTTTCTTGAGAAATTGACTAAAATGATCCCTAAACTCTTTGGGAGGGACAAAAATGAAAAAAAATTATGTTCAGTGAATCCCTCTCAAAGAGTTAAGAGATCATTTTCTCAATGTTTCTTTGATCTCTATAATAGAGATCAATTTTGTATATGAAATAAAATTATAATTGAATAGAATTTCATTTCTAAGCTCCCAGATTTCCCCTGCTAGTGCCTCCATGTCCATGTTTTTTTCATTACACATATGTGGATTACATTATGAACGGAAGGTGGAGTACTCAACTATAAAAAGAAAGCCAAACTCATCATAATTTACAGGTCTTCACTTTCCAACGTTGCCAATTTCAGCAACATTTCACTTTCATAAACTTGAATCTCCACCTCCCTCACTAAGTTTCCTGAACAAGAGCCCCATCTTCTCGGCTATCATGCAAAATTTCAAATTCACATGCAAAGACAATTTGGTTTAATCTAATAGTAGCACCTGATTAAAGCAACAAAAAAGATGTACCAAAAATGAAGAAAAATTATGTTGCAACCATGAGATCATTCTATTTTCAGTCATATATCACCCTAAAGAGGCAACAAACCTCAACTCACACATCCCTGAAGTAGAAACCATAGGCCTGCATAGAATCATTATTCCAATAACCGCATGAAGTAACCTTTTTTCCTCCCCTCCCCTCCCCTCCCTCCCTCCATACATCTTGATTGAATCAATCTTATTTAAGAGGCTCTCAAGAATTTTATAAAATTAATCTTAGAAGGACAATTTTGCTAAAATGAATAGGGTGAGGACTTAATTGCAAATATTCTAATTTAGAATTTCCAAATAATAAGGTTTGGCAAAGTGAGGAGAGAAAATTATTTGAAGACCATTGAGAAAACTAATATAAATTTCCTCAACAAAAAATTTATACTTATCCTATATTGCTAATCACCTTTTGAGGAAATCTAGAACATAAAAAGCAATTTTTAAAAGATAGCTCCTATCTTCTAGTTTCTTTTGATGTTGCATTGATCAAATAGACTTATAAATGTTTCTTTGATCTCTATAATGGAGATCAAGTTTGTAATCTAAATAAAATTATAATTGAATAGAATTTCATTTCTAGTCTCCTAAATTTCCTCCCCTCTCTCTCTCTTCTTCTTCTTCTTTGTTTCACCATCTTCAACACCTTCAACCGCCAATTTCTCCTCTGCCAATAGCCTCACCTTCTTAACTAGTAGCCACAAATCCTCAAGTATCTCATCCAGCCATGTGTGTGTATGTATATTCATATATAAAAATGCATAAATGAAGATAAAATCACAGTCCTATATATATATTTACGCGCATGAATTCATATAAATGAAGATAAAATCACAGTCCTAATTGTTTGATTTTTGTTCCCAGTTGCTGTCCTCATCTTATGAACGAACATAATAAATTCATTCATTGCTTAAGGAAGAGAAGTAAGGTAAAGTACATCATCCTACAAATTATCCATTAAATTTCTAATTCCTTAACCTAAATACTTCCTGCTATTCCATATTCCTCCTATGCCTAAATTTTGGATTATATTTTGTCTTGAATAAAATTCAAATCCATGTTAAAAGTTTTTCACAATTAATCAAAGACTAAGCAAGTTACTCTTGATTATGATTATATAGAGAGTAAAATTTATGACTATAAAAGGCTATTGCATATATAATTGAAAATCTTTTCAATATAGATGAATAAATGGCTACCATGATGGTTGCCTTTGAAACTCTTATTAAGATAGCACAATCATCATACGGTCCACTACATCTCCAAACAAGAGCAGACATATAATAGAAGAAAATAGCCTAAACAGGAGAATCCATCAACAAGGAAGCAAGCTTGGAAAACCATAAAAAAGAGAGATGAGATGATCATCCCTTCAAAGTAGAGACAAACTTGGAGTTTACTTTGATGGAGCTGTCGAAACTAAAGATAATAAACATTAAGTTTGAGATTCTAGAAATATATTTTATGGTTTAGGGTTTAGACCATAGGAAGAAAATCCAAATTCACTCATTTGAAGTTGTCCTTATATGCTTAGTGTGAGAGAATCAACAAATCTAAAAACTACGATCAATCAAAACATTGGCATTATCTGCGTTTAAACAATTGTTAAAAAGCTCAAATCTATCGCATCTATCACAAAGAAGAAAAGTGCTTCTGATAATAGAATCTGAAGCAAAATAAATGGCAAAATGTTCAAGAAGAAGCAATAAAATTTAGATGATGATTTAGAAATTATGTCAAGGGAACACTTTGTATTCATGAAATATGTAGCAAGACTTTGCAAAATCCTTTGCATAGAATTGATGATCTTTCCAGTTGTTGATGTCCTTGAAACTAACACAAAAATTTATAGCAAAATAAGAAAGAAGTAGAATTCATTCCCTTGGAAAATATTCCTATCTTTCAACTGTGAAGAAGAAGATTGAAGTGTGTGCTACAAATGAGCAAGCCGAGGTATAAGCTTAAGAAATTTTTGAATTTGTATTCAAAGAAGAGGCCAAAATTGGAGAAAAGGGGAAAAACCCTTCGCTACTACTTCACAATAAAAAGTTTAAATAGAAGTAATAATGATAGATCCTACATTGGCCCTAGGGAGAATATTTTCCACCTTAAGCTTCAGGTAAAATATACACTCATCTATGCTATTTTGGATCCAAACATTGGGAAGGATCTCATCGCTTAGGTTGGGAGCTCGAGGCTAGTCACTACCAATCATCCAAAACCCTATTCTCTGAGTTGATTTCAAAAGAAAAGTATTTGTTAGGTCACTAGATAATGTGCTTTTAAAACTTTCTTTCTCAAGAGATTTCATTGAAAAGATAGCTTATGAAATAGTACAACTCAATGTATGTCATACAATATTTTATAGACTTTATTTAAGGAATAAAGATGCTATCATTTTTAGAAGACAACAAAAAATCGTGCTTATAAAGTTATAAATGAAGGAAATAAGTGATGTGCTTCTTTGTTCCACCATTAGATTAAGGATACCATCAAGCTAGAGAATCCTAACATGAAATCAATAGCTTTATTCCCAAAGTACAAGTACCATGTAGTTTACTTGTTGATATGCATCCGATAAAGGAGACTTAACCCAAGTATGCTCAGAAGCCCATATTTGCAAGGAGGAAGAGAAGAAAGAACTAGATCAAAAGATAAAAGAAAAGGAGTTTTCAATTGCATGAGCAAATGACCAAAAATGGGCAGCCAAGATCAAAGAGGCTCTTAAGAATATTTACAAAATTAATCTTAAGAGAATAAATTTACAAATATGAATTGAGTGGGAATTTTCTTGCAAAAGTACAATTTGGAATTTTCAAATGAAGGGAAGAAAGGAGATAGGAGAGATAAAACCAAGAAAACTAACCTAAATTTACTTCATAAAATTCTCCCCCTTATTCTACATAGTTGATCACCATTTAAGGAGAAAATATGAGAGAGAGTGAGCTATATTTTAAAGAGAAGGTTATCATATTCTATTTTTTCTTTAATTGAATAAATTTCTAGGTATTCCTTTGATCTTTATAAATAAATATCAAGTTAATAATATGCAGTGAAGTTTTGACTGAATGGAATTGGATTTCTAATCTTCTAAATTTCATCTCCTCTCTTTTCTTCTTTGTTTCATAGGCCCCTATACCTTCAACCACCAAATTCCCCTTTGCCACCAATCGGGCATTTCCCCTCCTATACCAGCAAATCATCCAACTACGGCACTAACTAACCAGCCATTGGTCTATTATTATTCCCAGCTATTTTTGTCTTCTCTATGGGGTCCAAAACAGTGACTAAAGGCAGTAAAGAAAGACAGAATCCATAATCTTTTAAATTATTCCAAATAAATCATAATACCTTGTCCTACATATTTTCTATCGAGTATGATGATCTATAAGCCTTTCATACCCCAATTTTGGTTCACAATATCTTTGAGTTCTGTCTCAACCCAACACACCCAATGGATATAGAATTAGCAAACAAAATTAAAACTAGTGGACATAAATACAAACTAAATGTTATAAAGACTTGTTATAATTTGGCCAATCTTATTGATAAAGAATCCTAGTGATGCATTTTCTTGAAAACAAAAATGATTAGTAAAATGTGAAACAGAAGACTGTGTATACAAAAATAAATTTTATTTATTTTGAACTTTTTCTTTACTAAATAAGGAATAATGTTGAGCACCATTGGATCATTTCACAATAAAAACTGTAAGAACATGGACTAGTACATAAAAGTTGTCAAAATCAGTGGATTTTTTATCTCTAATTGATTTCATTTTTGCATGAGGATCACCAAGAATATAGAATTAATGTAGAATGATTAAAAAAGCTTGAACAAAATTTTAAATTTGGCATATAAATGAACAAAATTGAACATTAGCCCACTAATTAATTTACCTTCTTAAATGTGCTCATTTGTTGTAAGAAGAAACATGCTAAAAGCTCAAGAAAAGGTGCATCTAATGATGATTTAGTAGCTTTTTAATAACATACATATGTTATTATATGAAATTTCATATACTTTATGCAATTCAAAAATCAATTATATTACTAGAAGTATAAATATAATGAAAATATTGAATAAATAACCAGATAGATGGAATAAAAATCTAATTTTATTTTTTATTAGAATTTGATGATTAAAATAATAAAGAAATGCTAAATTGATAAAAAAAATCTAGTTTTTTTAATTGATATTGTATAATGAAATATTAAATAAATAGCTAGATGAATAGATTAAAAAAATAACTTTATTATTCATATTTCATGAAATATTGGCAATAAGACTATTTGTTTAAATTATTGGCATCCTACATATAATTATTTAGGCTTTGATTATGGCCAAAAATGGATAAGAAAATTAATAAATAAGATCTTGAAGCTTGGGTCATGTTTCAGCTCAACTCGAGATAGATAACAAAACAAATAAATTTACTTGAACAACATAGTACTCAGTTTGATTCAAATTTTTTATAACTCTACAAACACAATAAACCAAAGGTAAGGTAGCTAAAATTTATGAAAAATATTAAAATAAAATTTGTATAACACTTCCCGTAGAACTCGACAAGAAATAATGGAAAAGAATGATTCATAAAGATGACACTAAATAGTTGGTATAGGAGTACTGATCACGACAAGGTGAAAGTCATGAAATTGATTCAACACTTGAGTAAAATATGTTGTTATAAAGGCAAATTGAATAAAATATGTTGTTATAAAGGCAAATTGAATAAAATATGTTGTTATAATGCGCATTAGTGAAATGATGTTTTACTCCAAGCCAAACTGACAAAATCCTTTCCCTACATCCTTATGCTTCTAGACTCCCTCAAGTATTTCTAGGTTCCTTAATACAAACATTGAAATCTATCCACTTATATTGCCGTTCCCTCTCTATGGCCGCCTAAAACACATAAAATTCTAAGCCACTAACACAACACAATTCCATCTTAATGAAACCTTTCCTTAATCATTAGTTATCTTTTCGAGGGCATACAACTTTTTAGCCCAACTCTAGCTTAACCATTCCTGTCACCATATTGGCAACCGTACCAACAATACAACAACGAGTTACAAAAGGAAATTTATATAGCACTGGTGTTTATAATAAAATATTGAAATACATATAAACAATTTACTAAATCTTCCCTAGCCAATCCACAAAATCAGGATGGAAAGGAAATTCAATGCAGACACATAAATCTTATTTTTATAGCTAAGAGTGGAAAAAACAATCACCTTACCACAACCTTCATATGGACAATAATGACTCTTCTCTCCAGTATGGATAAGGTTATGCCTCTTCAACTTGGAGCTGTCCAAGAATTTCTACGACAAAGAAAAACAGAATTCCATTCAAAAGAAAAATAAAAACTGAATGTTTGTCAATCAGAAAAGCCACGCAGTCTACACCTCATATTGTCCAAAGAAAAATCATCGGTCTACCTAAGAAATGAAATCACAAAACATGATGCCTAATCGAACTTAATCAAATTTTTTTGCCAGTTTTCTTCTCTTGATTTACGAAGCAACATTTTATTTCAACTGCTGTAGTAGAAACTTTGGCCTTATTCAAACATAAGTTCAACAAAACCAACTTCATCATAAGGTCCAGCTGTGTCCAAATTGTTCAAACCATGTTTTAAAAGGCATAGGTGCAAGTTTGAGGTGTTTTTCCTATCAGGAAACTATCATAAGCCCAATGCACAAGACAAAAGGTCCATGAATTTTATGTTTAAATATTTCATAAATAAAAAATTATGATTAAAAACTCAAATATAAGAGAAAACAAAAACAAATCCCACAATTCAAAGTCAATAACCATATGATTAAATTACCAACAGTTGCAAAGAGGCCCCCTACAATAGAGTTGGAAAAATGTAGCATCATTGATGCCTCATTCTCTTCAATGATAAAGAGCACCACCCATGATCTATTATATCATGAAGGCAACCAATGTATGTCAAGCTTAAGGCTTCGATGATAAATATAGAATGAGAGAGATGAAGGCTGATCAAGCTTAGAGTAAGGTGAAAATGAACAACAAGTTGACAATGGAGATGAAGAGCTGTAATGGAGTCGTGAGTGGAAAGCCAAAGACAATCATGAACCATGCGACACAATTAGATGAAAAAGAATCAAAATTAGTGCTTTGATCTTTCTGCAGATTTAAAAAAGAGGAATTAATTTAATAAGCTTAACTCTTACAAGATTAAAATGCAAATAATCTTTTTATTCATATCTTATTTAAATATATCATAAAGCTATTTATAATATGTCAAAAAAAATTAATTAGATAAATTAATATAATTTATATCATAAGACTATCGAGTTGCCAATAGAGTGCTAAAGTCAAGCACAAGGTGATGTCTCGGCCAACAAGGCATACGCCCAACAAGTTAAATGCCTCCCTTGGTAACCATGGAAACTTACTTTGCCCCTCCCAAAGGAAAGCCCCAAATGCTTTTCAAAATATTGTGTTCAAGTTGAAGTAATTGGTCACAAACTGTGACAACTAATGTATACTTTAAGTATATAGTCAATTTTAAACAAATATGTAGTATAAGATACTATAATTACAAAATGAATACTTTTTACACATGTCAATACTATTTTGTAAAAAGTGTTATGTGATACTAATAGAACATATGATCCTAACCTTTTAATTTTAAAAAATAATCCAAATCATTCATTGTCTTCTACCAACATTAAATTCTTATATTTGAATTCTAAGGGTTCATAGAATTCGAAGAGTTAAAATTCAAAGAATAAAATTATTTCTATAAATCTATTACAAATAAATCATGAATGCATGAAGTACACAGTCATAGGAATACTAAAACTTAAACCCAATTTTGAATAATGACCCTTGGATAATTTTGTCATAACCCCTTATTTAAAACTATATTGTGTCTACAAATCTTCATGCAACCTATATATATACTCATGTGATCACTTTGGAATGATAAGCCAAGCTATTTGAGCATAAAAACTCCTTCAATTATCATTTTTTACCTTGTTTAATTTTTATATAGTCATTCTTTTTTTCCTAATTTCTATCACATTTTGCTTGCATTCCTTTTTATTTTCCAATTATTTTGCAACAAAAAGTTATAATCTTCCAATATTCTCAAATGGTTCAAATATCTTTATATATTAAGCCATTATAAATTATAGTGATTCACAGAGACACAATAATATAATAATTAAATTAAATTAACTTTATTTTTTAATATTATTGATAATGTATTCTTAGGGACTGAACATTTTTACTAGTTCCTTCTAAAAAAGTAAATTGAGCATATATGCTACACCACTTTGCCTATGCATTATAAATTGTTTCAAAAAGTGTCCTGATAAAAATTAAGAGAACTAAAATCAAGCTTTCCCAATTGTCTAGTTATTTGATTTTCAAAATAATGAAATTCTTTTTTGTTGGCATTATGGTAAAAGACAAGTTTTCATGCATGTGCTTGGCTAGTCACTCGACTGATTTGGACAGCAGAAATAGCAAGCAAGACTTAGTTAACTAGGTTTAGAATAAAAGCTGTAGGATAGCTTGGTTTAGGCTGCAAGCAAACAAAACCAGATAATACTGGGCAGCACCAATTGGATTTTTATGGACTGAGTGCCACCTGAACCAAACCTATAACTAACAATGCCCAAACATGGTGCAAAACCAGACTTCAATGCCAACCTACTTATCCTTGACAACTTTTCCCTCAAATCCCTCCAAAAATATTCTACCAAGCCAAAACCAATTCAAAGAAAAGCAACAAATTCATGAGTTAGTCATGCCAGGATTTCAAGAATTTTAGACTTAATCGGTCCCTAGACATTCTGACTATCGCCTTAGTTTGCAAAGTTCTAATTCACAACCCCCAAGACACCTTGAAACATCATTACCTTTCCACACCCTTCAACAGGGCAAACATATTGTCTCTCCCCATGGATATGAGTATGTTTCCTTAAAGCCCCAGCATCGGTGAAAGTTTTTCCACAGCCATCATATGTGCAGAGGAAAAACATCTCAGTAGCTGGCTTAGGCTTTCGCTCTTGTAGCTCAAGCTCCTTGGTCTTCTCCCTTAAAGCGTTCCACTTGTCCTCTGCATTAATATACATTTAAATTTATCAGGCCTACAAATCTCAAGATTAAAACAATCATTAAGTAGAGACTTTACAGTAGAAATAAGCATTAGCCAAAATAAAGTAATAAAGTAATAAAAAGCCAAAATGTAAAAAGGACGGGCATGATTGGAATAAAGAGAGGTGTGACATGTCCTACTTATTAACTTAGGTGCTGGTGCACTAGCATGCCTCAGGACATACAGCAGAATTCATTTTAGACAGCAAATGTAGCAACATTGCTTGAGCATCAAGCTCACTTTTGAGTAGCTTTATTACAAATTTGTTATAATCATTGCTTATGTTATAATCATGTTTCCTTTCGCCATAAGATGTGCGTTCCAAGTACAATGGTATTACATTATAAAAACTTTGTACTCAATTCTCTTTAATCATTTTCCTCATTTCTTCAACTTTAGCAAATTTCATCTTCCTTTTTTCTACTTTCATCATAAAGGGCGGGCATCAAACTTCCTTATTCTATTTTATCTTCTCATATATCCTATCTTCACCCTTTTTCCCATGTTATAATTACTAACTTCTTTATTTGTTGCATGAAGCATAGTTAAAAATAATTTTCCATTTACTATATAATATCAATTTCTTGCTATTTGACATATTTGACCTACTCTGATATCCTTGATGAATTATGGTATCATTTGCTTTATTTTTAGAATAAGTATTATGACAGATTCGTTGTTTATTAATTAGTAATTTGGCATGGTTTTTAATTAATATTTAGGGAACAATTCTTACATTTATAGCTTATGAATGAAACTATTTAAAAATTTTATGCCTAAGCCCTTTTCTAAGGAAACAAAAATATATTTTAATATCTAGGCTTACTCTCATCACCTTAAAAATAGTTGTTGCCTGCCTCATAGATAGTAATCATGCATGCCTCTTTCTAGATTGACTACCTTTCTTAGATGCACCTTTAAAAAGAGTTGATTCCTGCCTCATAGAAAGTAGGCAACACATGCCTCTTTCTAGCAAGGCTATTGTTTCTTCATTGCAGTTAATTCCTATTCGTTGTCAACAGATGTTGCATTTTGATTCAAATGTGTAGTAGCATTCCACATTTTAAGTTATGAAAATAAGCCATCAAGATTTTATTTATGATGTTATTCCTTATAGAATGGTGCCTTCCTTTAGAAAGATCACTTATACTAACACAAGTAAAGACAATAACCCTGAGGTTTATTAATATCAGTGGATAAATCAACATTTTTTATACTCACTATTCAACACAAATAAATTGTATAACCAACTGAAAAAAAAAATTACATTAATCCTAATAACTCAATCATAGAATAGTCCTAATATGGCAGGCCAGCCAAGTAGAATTCAGAATTCCAGCCAAGGAATAAAAAGAGGTGTTTTTGGCTAAGCTAACAAACTAAAACCTACCAAACCCTAAATTCATCTCAAACCAAATAGCACTCCCGACAAAATACTGCTAATGAACGGGATCATACAAGAAGTGACTTCAATATCAAACAAAACAAAGTAGCAGTACCATTTAAGAAAATTTTGGAGCTTTCACCATCAGAAGTAACTTAATTTCCGCTCGCTACAACAAAGACAGCCCACAACAAAGTGTCAGCCATAGTGTTTCTAAAAGATAGCTGATAGGAGAAGAATCAAGGTAATCTTCAGTCTCCGGACAACTTTCTATTCCATCATTAACCCCATTAAAAAAAAAAGTGAGAATGATAACAGCAAACTAAACTTATAACATACAAGAGATCATGAGGATAAACATGAGAATGTTGCCCAAAAAAAAAAAAAAAAACTTGAATTGCTTCTCAGAAGCATAACATAAAATCTACAAAAACTTATTTTTTTCATTCACAGGGAAATAACAGAAACTTCTCGGCACACCTGTAACCCATTTGAGTAAGTAGCACTTCCCGCCGGTAGCAACCACATCCTGCGGAACCCTAAACACCAAAGTAAACAGTTTAACCCCGAAACTCCAACGAAATATAGAACGAATAGATAGACGAGATGGCCAGGAAGAGCACGCACCACTCCTTGACCCACCGAACGGTGGGACTCCTCGTCTTAGGATCCAACCTGGATCGATCCTCGTAAGACTCCATCGCTGCCACGGTGACAACCTCTCTCCCTTCTCTTTCCGCCTTCGAACGTGTGGAATTGTGGCTAGGGTTTCGAAAAAGGTGCGCCGGAAGGCGATGGGGTTGTCATGCGGAACGAGGGTGAGAAAAAAGAGGAAACCGTCGAGCACAAGTAAGAGCCCACGAGATCCGGATCCATTAAGAGAAGGAAAAATCGCCATGAATCGATCTTTCCTTCCACTCGCCATTGCCCAATCCCATGGCCTTGGCTTCTTGCTATGTCCATTGCTTTCGGTTACGGACAGGTTTATGCTGTGTTGTGGCTTTTACGGGAGAGTTTACCGAGTCAGACACGTGAGCCCGACCCAAACTAACCCGAATTATACCTGTCTCAATAATTCGTTTCATGTCATCACAACTGCATTGTTTAGTGCATCTCCAACCGAAACTCTCATTTTTCACTCCAGAATGCAGTAAAATCAAAACGTGTCGTGATTCATCTCCATTGGAGCATCTTTTTGCCCCAAAATCATCGTCGTTTCTTTCGCACTTTTCTTAGACGTAGTTCGGAGGGAGAAAGAAATGGCGAAAGTGAACAGTGCGACACCAATATTGGCGTCGCACTGTTCATCAGCGACTGAATGCAGGCAAAAATGGAGTTCGGTTGGTACGTCTGAGGCTCTCCATTCGCCTGTTTGCCGAACAGCTGGAGAAGGCCTTTCATTCAAAAATAATTTTAAATATTTTTTATAACTTATTTTAATTATTATTTTTTAATATAAATATAATTTATTTTTCTATTTTACAAGTAAATTATATTATTATTATTATTATTATTCAATGGAGGAGATATTTTGGTGTATATTTAGTTCTTAAATTATCTTCTCTTTGAATATTTTAGCAAAAGATTAAGAAAATATAATATTATTCAAATGATCTATCTCATCATTAATGGTATTAACCCTATGAGCTTAAGGTTACAATTAATATTTTAATAATCACAAATATAATTCAAAATGAGCTAATATTTTGAGAATAGTAATTTTGTTGGCATCTATACTATCTATATTATACTACTATATAAGAGTGGCTTGGGATTCCTCCCAAATACAATATCATCCTTTTATTTTATTTATCAAAGATGAAACCAAATCATTCATTTTATTAGCACTTTAAATTTATTTTTTAACTTTATTTAATTAAATGCATGATGTTTTAATTATATTTAAGTAAAAGCTAATTATTTGAATGCCAAAGGATTTAATTGTATTTATTTCTATATTTAAATATAATTAGTTAATATATTTGTTTGCATTATATTTTTAATTTTTACTTATTGGAGCAATTAATAACATAATTCATTAATTAATATTCATTCAATAATAATCGTTAAAAATTCATAATTTTAATAACTAATAAAAAATTAAAGCATAAGTTTTAATTAATTATTTTATTAAAAAACATTTACATCTATATTATTATTATAAAAGCCATTTGAGTTTTACTCCCAAATCAAATATTAGCCTTTCATTTTTATTATTCAAACAGAATCCTAGCCTTTGATTTTATTATATTATCATGAATAATTGGTAATTTTAAAAATAATTAATATATTATTACTTTTCATATGAGCAAAATTTCATTTAAGCAAATAAATGAAGAAATCATTTAAATTCTTTAAAGCTTCTTAGTCTTCCTTTATTTAAATATCTATTTGTATTCGGCTCTTTGTATCCCCTAAATAAAAGAATAAATCATTTAAATTCTCTAATACTTCTTAGTATTCCTTCATATTAATTAAATACTCATTACTCTGCTATTCGTTTTCCCAACTCTTCCTAAACTAATTCTCAACCATAAAATAAAAATGACAAAATATTGTTCATGCATTCTATCGTAACCCTTGGGGATTCCTACGTGCACCATTCATATTCTCTCATATTATACCAGACACCAAACATTGTCAAACTTTTGACCTCTATCGCCAACCGACTTTGGTCATTCCGATCTCCTTCATCTTACAATAATCTTTTTGATAACTATCGTCTGCCAACTACGGTCCTTCCAACATTCATTGCCAAAAAATGATCTTTCTGGCCACTATCGTTCGCCGACTACGGTCCTTCTGACCTCCATAGTCAGATTACGGTCCTTCTGACCTTTGTCGCCAGACAAAAATATTTTTTAACCACTATTGTCCGCCGACTACAGTCCCTTCGACCACCATCACTTGACTACGATATTTTCGACCTTTGTCTCCCACCGAATATGGTTATATCGACCAAATAGATGTATCAATAGTAATTCTTTTAAGTCTCATCATGTAACACACGCTATATGATGTATATTTATTACATCAAGCTAAGGCATTCCCCCAAGGAAGGGTCTCATTTGTACTTGATTGTCAATAATAGTGGATTCATTCAAACTGGTTCAGGCCCCTTGATTTTTCCCCTTTTCAGGATTTTTCATGTAAAAGTCTTGATGCTCTTATGAATGTTGCACATTCTCTTTTTATCTAATTATGTGTTGGATTTTCGTACAAAGCTAAGATGTTAAAATTTATATTTCGCTATCGCCGCGAATATTCGAAGACGTAACAAGCATAAAAGTTAGATCATTTCCTAATGTTGGATTATGCAACTGGCAAGTTTATGCTCTTTATCCTTTTTTTATTTGTTTCTTCTATTTTCTAATATGATTTATCTCTGAATTTGTTAATAATTTCTCCTCCTACTCATTCCATTTTTCACCCTTACAGAGGTTAGAAAATAATCATGATTTTTCCAAAAACATATTTTATTTCTTCTACTACTGATTTTGTTTGGAGAAAGTTTCTAACAACTCACAAAAAAAAAAAAAAAAAAAAAAAAAAAAAAAAAAAAAAAAAAAAAAAAAAAAAATTAAATCTACATGTAGGAATTGATATTACGACTTGAGGGCTAGATGTAATGCACATTACTACCATTATTGAGGTTCTTCTCTCTCAAAAGAAAGCTAATGCTCTTTTTCTAACGTCTACTAAAATTCAAGGATACATCACCCATGAATATTTTGATGGCGTATTAGCTTATTTCTTTTTTAATGCAATTGCTCTATGCATTTCTCAAAAAAAAAAAAAAAAAAAATTTTCCAAAAAAAAAAAAAAAAAAGAATATTTTGATGGATGTAAGGGAATAATCAAGTTTGGAGATGTTCAAGTCTGTTCTATAATCATTAGAAAAAATAAGTAAAAAATATAATAATAATATATGTGAGATTATTGATATATTCTTTTCTATTTTTTCGATATTTTCTCTTTAGTGGATGAACATGGAAGGAAAAATCATTTATGTTGGAAAGCGAATTGGGTGACAATGCCAACATAAATTTCTAACTTATAAAATTTTTTACATGTCTCACATCTGAATTTTGATATTTATTTATAAAATACCTAAATATTAAAATATTTTAAAATTATTCTTAAACCTAAATTTTGGATTTGCCTCTTAATATAAAATAAATAAATGAGATAGAATTATCACTTAATCTCATAATTATAGTTATTAATTATTTAATTCTAAATATTTATTATTATTTTGACTCATACATTACTTGATGAAAAATTGAAAGTGAGATAGTTGAAGATTAAGATCATAAAGAAAATATATTATGATAATTTTAATTAATTTACTTGTTATATGTCATGTTCTTATAATTTTGTTATCCCCAAATTTGTGTGATCGAACTATGAAATAAATTTATGCATCTCAAGCTTCTATTATTAATTCATATAAATAAAAGAGTCTCTATTTTTGTAAGATTTATTTTTTTTATTTTTACAATTTAATTCACATGCACTTGGTTCATGCACGTGCAATTTTCATAGTCTTATAAAATGAGCAAATACAATAACATAGAGAGTTAGCATAATTAACTCCAAATAATAAAATTATTTCTTTTACACTCTTAAATTTGATAATTGCATTTGTGTTTCTAAATGTAATATTGGCAAAAAAAAGTTTTTAGGTAATTTATATATTACATATTGAGGCACAAATAAAATGATAAAATTACAAATAAATTTATTAATCTACAATTATCCGACTAGTAAAAATTGAACCAGATCGATCGATTTGATTAATTTAACGTGAGCTAGTCATAAGGCCGGCCCAGTTCATCATAAAACCTGCTTTTATATTGAGCCGGAGTGAACTGACCAAAACCCCCAGCTCAATCGATAAACCTATGTACCAATCCCGGTTTCCATTGAACCGGCTGGTTTAATAAGTCCTATAAATAATTAATAATTCAATTAATATTTTTAAAAATAAAATATTAGCATAAACAAATTAATTGTAAATTTAATTTACTTTAATTTCTTAATAACCATTAAATTCTTGCTAGTAAAATTCCAACCAATTATTTCACATGGCTGCATTATTTCTTGTGAGTTTCTATCATATATGAACAAAAAAAAATAATTATAACATACCAAGTAAGTTCCTAAGTGATGTGGGACTAAATAAATTGAAGCTCTTAAATTTACAACATACATTACATATTTTTAAATAGATTTTTTAATAAAATTTTATAAGGTAAATAATATTTATTTATTTTTAATACAATTTATTTATACACTAAAAAAACTAAATTTTAATTTATTTTTTTAATAAATAATGTAAAATGAAAATTTATAAATGTTAATTTATAATGGTGAATTTACTACATAATCTATACATGTAAATTATATCTAAATATATAATATAAATTAATAATATTTGTTATTAAATTTATAAGTTTATATGTGACTAAATTTATGTTAAATATGAATTAAATTTAAAGATTGAAAGTGAAGACTAATTGAGAGTTATAAGGGGATGAGGGAATTTTTATTCCGTCAGGTTACCTGATGTAGCTCTACGTCAGGTAGCCTATAATAAGTCGCCACGTGCTCTTACTCTTTACCCGCAGCCCGACGACACGACTCGGACCGAATCCGGGATTACTATGTTCGCGTATTGCTTGGTATAGGCTCGGTATTGCTAGGTATTACTCGGTATTACTTGGAAATAATGAGAAATACAGCTCTGTGAAGACCAATACCGTTGCATTTTTCATTTTTGTAGAGCAAAATCGACCAATACCTAGCAATGCCGAGCTACTCAAACTCTCCGGTCCGTTCCGGGTCGGGTCGTCGGGCCACGCGGTAAAGAGTAAGAGCACGTGGCGATATATTATAGGCTACCTGACGTAGAGCTACATCATGTAACCGGACGGAATAAAAATTTGGGATGAGGAGACTAGTCCACTTGATTTAAGAGGAGTTATTATATAAGGAGTATAATGACTAGGAGTTATAAGAGGCAACTAATCAGGAGTTATAAGTGCATGAACCAGATAACATCATTTGAATATTTGATGATTATTGATCACTGATTACTGGTATTGATTCAGCTTGATATTGTATATTGTTACTCATATGCGATTATAATTGATAGGCATATATGATTGAATGATTGATAAGAGTGAATAAATAGATGAACGAGATGTGAAATGTTTTAGAATGATTTTTGATACATATAACCATTATTATATAACATACATTGATGTATAAATTTTGGTATATGATTTACTGTAGCATATCATTCTCCTTCACATTGCATTGATTTCAGTTGTAGATTTTGGTTACTTGCTGAGTTATGCTCATTATGTGGTTTTTATATATTTACAAGAAAGGGTAAGAATTATGTGATATGATGCTCCATACAGCATGTGTAATTTCCTTTTAGCACTTAGATTTTATTTTATAGTCATGATGTATTATAGTGGTGTAGCTAGCCTTTTGTAACATGACTATCATATACATGACAATTGGGCTTATAATAACTATATTTATTGATGAAATACAGTTATGTTCTTTCTTTTGTTTATATGAAATTGTTAAGCTTTAGTTAAATGACTAAAATGAAAGAAAGAAGTAATTCTTCAATTGATTCTAAGTCATTACACTAATAGACCCATCTAAGGCCACCATATACTAAGCCTAAGTTTTTAATGTATATGGAAATAATGAAAGTCCCTTTGAACCTAGCTTAACTTAAACTGATATTATCAAACTAAAATAAACCTATATAGATGTAATAAGCTTTATAAACCTATTAGCTCTTAAATGTTATTCAAATTCATATATAGTGAATTTAAGAGGACTTCATTTTTAATTGACTTATTATAGTCAAATTAATTTTAAGGAATAAGTGAACCTAATACAAATTAGGTTAAACTTGAACATGCTCCGGTGTATGACTTAATTATAGAGATCATAAGTGACTATGGTGGCCCCAGGTCTTTAATTGAATTGATTTAGAGTTAATAAAACTTTAATTCTATGCCAAGGTTGACATGGCCTATTATCTAAATTATTGATTACCCATGGTTGATCCAACGTTATCAAATTGACTTATAAGATTTTCAATCCCTAATTGATTTAACTCATACTTCATTAAACCTTGAACATATAATAAGTGGATCTAAAATCTCTTAGGAACCTACCTTGCTTATTTTGGAAGCCAAAATCTCATATTAATTTGTAATCCAAAAATCAAGCAATCGACTAATCTAACATTAGGACATGCCATTATATGTAGCTTAGAACTAAAATATAATCTTTTTTATCCAAATCAACCCAATCACATCTTCACTTCTTTCTTTGATTAGTACTCCTTTCAAATCATCTTTATTGAGAAAAGAAAGGTAGTGAACATCAATGACAATGAAAAAGAAGAATTCTTAGTGCCCCTTATCTTCCCCAAGCACACAACAATTATCAAATCTCATAGGATGTTTTAATGGTGCACTTTTCTCACCTTGAACTTAAATGGGATACCCATGTAACTTAAGAGTATGAGAGATGATAAGAACAACAACAACATGGGGAAGGCGATATCATGGTTCTATTAGCAATTCATTTAAATAAGAGATTATTAGTCTAACCCTCTAGATCTAGGTCAAGGACTATCTTGAGGTAAGCTTGTTTTTTTTTTTTTTACTTTTCTAATACTTAGTAATGTGCCTTCCTTTTGTTATATCAAAAGAGAAATAATATGATGTTTTATTATTTTATTTGTAGAAAAATTAGTGTGTGTTGTAGCATTAGTTATTAGTTAAATATCCAAAGTTGTTGTTGTGTGCATTATTATTATTATTATTATTATTATTTGATATTATAACAAATCAACACACATAATATTTTCAAATCTAATAAAAAATAATATATTTTATTATAGTGTGTAGTAATTAATGTTAACTACTTCATTTTATAAATCGCTCATTCACCAAGTTTTTTATAATTCATTGTTTGTTAATTATGAATTTTATTATTAGTAGTACTATTTCATAAATGCATAAATTCAAGGGGATTTAGGCATATCCTAACTTTTATATATATAAGTAAACTATATGCGTCATTATAAAAAAATAAATATTTTCCATACGTTTATGCTTATAATCAATGTATTATGATTATAAACTTAATTTGGTATGAGTTTATATTATTGATTAAGGTTAGTATATGTGTGAGCCAAATTACATTAGGTTAAAATTACATTTGTATTGGATAGCTTCTTGTGGAATTTCAATTGACAATGGAGGACTTTATTGGCCTTGAATTGAAAATTGAGTAAGATTTATGATTGGATAAGTAGTGTTGCGTCCTGGAGTATTGCCACGGTAGAGAAATATATAGTTTAACGTCTAAGTATTGTACGAAGATCCAACACACAAGCAGATAAGTGAGATAGGGGTAGCATTTATAAGAGACACAGAGTTTTTACGTGGAAACCCTGAAAAAGGGGGAAACCACGGGGCCTGGCCCAGTTTGAATGAATCCACTAGTATTGCAATCGATTACAAAGAGCCCTTCATTGGGAGAAGGCCATGGCTTGATGGTACACATGTACTCATATAGAGGCATTACATAGTGAGAGTTACAATAATATACATGTTTGTTTGGTTGGAAGGGCCGTAGATAGGCGATAGAGGTCGTGAGGACCAAAGTTGGCAGGAGAACGGGGTCTGAAAGACCGTTGTCTGGCAATGAAAGTCGGAAGGATCGTAGTCGGCAGGAGACCGGGGCCAGAAAGACCATTGTCTCTTGATGGAGGTTGGAAGGACCATAATAGGCGACGAAGGTCAGAAGAACCGTAGTCGGCAGGAGACCGAGGTCAAAAGACCGAAATAGAAGGGTGGTACTTTGGTAGACTCTTGGAGTCAGGTAGTGGCCTAGTGGAGCTCGGGGCCTCAGTGATAGTCCGACGGAAGTCCGAGCCTCAGGAAGTGGCATGGTGGAGCATATGGCCTCAAATGGTGGCCGGTGGAGCAACGATGTCAGGCGGTGGTCCGGCGGTCCGGCGGAGGCGAGGGCCTCAAGTGGTGATTCGGCGGAGCAACGGTCAGGGAGGCGAGGGCCTCAAGTGGTGGTTCGGCGAAGCAACGACGTAAGGCGGTGGTCCGGTGGAGGCGAGGGCCTCAAGTGGTGTCCGGTGAAATCTGAGCCTCAAGTGGCGGTCCGGCGGAAAAACGACGTCAGGCGGTGGTCCGGCGGAGGTGAGGGCCTCAAGCGGTGGTCCGGTGGAACAACGACGTTAGGTAGTGGTCTGACGGAGGTGAAGGCCTCAAGTGGTGGTCCGGCGAAACAACGGCGTAGGGCGGTGGTCCGGCGAGGTAAGGGCTTCAAGTGGTGGGTCCGGCGGAACTCCGGCGGTGGTCGAGGAGGCAAGAAAGCAAGAGCGATCTCCGATCTCTCTCTTTTTTCCTTAGGCTTTTGGTTCCCTTTTCATGAGGAGAGGGGGCTCTATTTATAGATTTTGAGAAGGCATGGCCCGTAAATAAGTGGAGGATCAAGGGTTAGTTGGGAGTGGTATGGTACGGTCGATCTTGAATCCCTTGATCATGAACCGTTCGATGGACGTTTGAAGACCTTAATGATGTCGGAATTCGGCGATCTTGGGCTCTGTTGGATTTGTCTCGTGAGCCGCTCGATTCGAGTATAAGCTTGTTATGTTTGGAAACCGTTTGGTAATCCAGTTTGTGGTTTTAACTTTCCAACAGCGCTTCAGTCCTTGATTTTGACCCATTTGGATCGGATTGAGTAAAATTTGGGTCGTTGGGTCGTATTTTCCGAGACGCTCAGTTCGACTGTAAGTTTGCTGAAAATCGGAGTTCGGATGGGTCTCCAAATTAATTTTTGAAGTTTCCAATTTAATTTACATCGAGATTCGCGCCCGATTAAGATAATTTTTTGACGATGTATTAAGTAGCATGAGTTTTTCTGATGGAGAAAATTGATTCATGTAGCAGGCCTCATGACTTGTTGATGCTGTGTAATTTATAATGCAGATGAATCATTTATGAATACCGAAGGAACAGTTTGATATTTCATTCCTTGTAATTGTAGTTGATGGTGTTCCTTTATAAATATGACAGAGTTCTAATGAATATTTGTTTTTTTATATATATATATTATATATATATATTATATATATATATGTATATATATATATATATATATTTATATATAATATAATTTATCATTTTATTAATCCTTTAAAGCTTTCTAACATGTTCTAGACATTTGATTTTTTTTGATTTGGGCTTGAGTTGGACCTAATTAATTTGGTCCCATTGGGTATGCTCAATTTTGTTATGAGTTTGTTGAAATTGAAATTTAAATGATTTCAAATTTAATTTTAAAAATATTTAATTTAAATATACATCAAAATTAGTAGTTGAACAAGATAATTTTTGGCGATATGAGTTACTTTTTTAACGTAAAAGTAAAATAAAAAAGAGATAATCAAAATTAATAAAAAAAACTAACGCTATATTCCCGGAAGCATATCTTCTCCGTGACATAATAAACCCTGACACTCGTTCTCCCCCTTCTCAAAACCCATACAAACCCTCAGCGAAACCCTAACCTAAAACCCTTAAGCCCTGCCATACCAGTCCATCATACTCCTCACTCTTTCTTCTTCATGACCACCCGCAACACGGTCACCGGAAGCTACCATGCAAAAGCTCTTGCGCGAAAGCAGCCGCCTTTCCTTCTCCATTCCTCTTCCTGAACTCCCAATGACCGCCGCTCTCCGCCTCCGCTACCCCACTGCTTCCACTGCCGGCTACGGCCGTCAAGGAAGTCTCTGGCTTCGGCCTTCCTTCAACTATCGCTTCTTCCTCGACGTTGGCAGCAGTCGCCTCCTCCGGCGCGTATGGTCCCCGCTGCTCAGGCAGGCTCGTGAACCGTGCTCGTCAGGGGTTTTTGCTGGAAGTGCGGGGAGGGGATTTAGAAATCCTGAGGGTTTAAGGGGTCGGGAGAAGAAAGGGAGCACGGAAGATGCGGAGGAGGATTTGAAGTGTACAGAGAAAATTAGCGAAGAGGCAAACGAGAGGAGTAGCAGGGCTGTACAGCCGCAAAGGAGGCAGAGGAGTGGGAGCTCCGGAGACGCGTTGGTTGCTAGCGTGGACCTTTTGAGCATCCCGGGGGTTGGTCCAAGGAATTTGAGGAAGCTGGTGGATAAGGGATTTCGTGGTGTTGATGAGCTTAAACAGTTTTATAAGGACAAGGTGTGAGCTCTTTGTTTCTCCATTTGCTTCAAATTGTTGATGAAATTAGCTCTTTTTTTCAGAACAAATGTGGTATTGATGCAGAGGATTTAGGGACTGGTTTGTTTGATGGTTCTGTTTTAGTGTTTGCATGACATTTAATTTAAGTTTGTTTCACATGATGCTCTTTATGCTTGATACTGGGTTCTTCAATTTCCATTTAGCTGAAATTGTAAAAAAGATTAATTGACTTCTGAATTAGTAAATGTGCTGGCTTTACTTGCTTATGGATCCGACATCCTAGCTGTACATCTGATATTATATTATTATTGCAAGCTTTTTCTGATTTACCATTGGTATTTACTTTCATTTCACCAAATTAAGTTGGTATTTTAATGAAACATATGAATAAGTGTTGACCTCGTTTTTCATGCATGTACTCGCGGTCTTTATTGCTATTTTTTGATGTGATGATTTAAACTTTTCTCCCCCAAATATCATAACTAACTATGAAATAGCCATCTTCACTTCCCCTTTTGTATGCCTATTAATGTTTTTTGTTAGGCCTAACGGATACTCCTTGGATGCTTCCATAAAGGAATTTTTTTAAAATGATGCCACTGAATTATTAAGGATATATAAGAATGCGTTCATGGTGATGAAGTTAATTTATGGTTCTATAATTGTATACACTAAAAAGATTACACAGTTGATTGCAATTCATATCTTTAACATATTGATTTTCTCCTTCATGTCTGTAGTATTATGGCAAAGCCAGCCAGAAAATGGTTGAATTCTTGCAGAGCTCTGTTGGGATCATTCACAAAAATCATGCAGAAAGTATAACATCTTTCATAAAAGAGAGTGTTGATGAAGAATTAAAACAAGAGGATCTGAACACTGACCTGAAACCTTCGCAGAAGAAAAGATTGACATTCTGTGTTGAGGGAAACATCAGTGTTGGAAAGACAACTTTTCTGCAAAGAATTGCCAATGAAACAATTGAGCTACGGGATCTTGTAGAGATAGTGCCAGAGCCCATCTCTAAATGGCAGGATATTGGTCCAGATCACTTCAATATTCTTGATGCTTTCTATTCTGAGCCAAAGAGATATGCATACACTTTCCAGAACTATGTGTTTGTAACTCGGGTAATGCAGGAAAGAGAATCTTCTGGTGGTATCAAGCCACTAAGGCTGATGGAAAGAAGCGTTTTCAGTGATAGAATGGTATACTTTTTGAACTGATGTCATTTTTGCCTTTTTATTCTTTCTAACTAGGGCTGCAAGTGAACCGAGTGTTCGACGAGCTGCTCGTGGCTCGGCTCGATAAGGGCTCGTTCATGTTCGTTTGATAAATACTCGATAGCTAAATGAACGAGCTTGAACAGCGCGTTGTTCAGTTCATTTATTTTCACGAATAGTCTCGCTTAGAAGCTCGTGAACAAACACCTCGACTAAGAAGCTCGATTAGAGCTCAATTAGATTTTTAAAAATAAATACTATTTAGTCTACTACTTTAATATTTTTATTTTTACTAATTTAATATTTTAAAATTTTCCTCTCCATTATATATTTTATTTTATTAAATCTTGTATTCCCGCCCTCTCTCTCTCAATTCCCGCCCTCTCTCTATATATTTTGCATTTTTTAAACTCCTGCATGCTCTCTCTCTCCTCCATGGCATCACCAAATAAAAAAAAAAGTATGCGGTTTAGTCCCACATCGCTTGTAGAAGAATAAATATGCTTTATAAAAGCAAACTCATGTGGCGTCTTGGTGAAAAGCAGGCAGCTGGTGGGGCGTCGGGTGGGTTTTAAGGGTGGATGTAAAACGAGCTGCTCGATTGGTTTAATGAGCTGCTTGACAAGCAGCTTGGCAAACAAACTCGAATACGAACTCGAACTGGGTTCGGACATGTTTTTTTTAAATGAGCTAGAGCTTGAACAAGTGTCCAAGAAGCTCGACGAGCTTCGAGCCAAGCTTGTGCTCGATTCTGACAAACGAGCCCGAACTCGAACAGGCCAAAGCTCGGCTCGGTTCGTTTGCAGCCCTATTTCCTACATAATTAATGTGAGTATATTTTTATGATTAATTGCCTTTTTAGCTGTCAAGTTAATTCTTTATTTGCAGGTATTTGTTCGATCTGTTCATGAAGCAAATTGGATGAATGAGATGGAGATAAGCATCTATGATTCATGGTTTGATCCTGTTGTCTCATGCCTGCCTGGACTAATCCCTGATGGTTTCATTTATTTGAGAGCTAGCCCTGATACTTGCCACAAAAGAATGTTGCTGCGAAAAAGGGAAGAGGAGGGTGGTGTGACATTGGACTATTTAAGAGACCTGCATGAGAAACATGAAAGCTGGTTATTTCCCTTCCAAAGTGGAAACCTTGGTGTACTTTCTGTTAGTCAATTGCCCTTCCATATTGACAATTCATTGCATCCGGATATAAAAGATCGTGTATTCTACTTAGAGGGTAATCATATGCACGCGTGTATTCAGAAGGTATTGTTCTCAACCAATGTCCTCAACATCTATAACGTGTTCTTGTAATTTGGACATTAATGCTCGGTTTATGATCAGGTTCCTGCTTTGGTACTGGATTGTGAGCCCAACTTAGATTTCAGTCGAGATATTGAAGCTAAAAGACAGTGAGTATTACACTTCCTATTTAGAATTCTCAACCTTGAATTGCTTAATTTTGATAAAAAAATCAAAATAATGATATATCTCAGGTGTCTTCTGAAGTATTCTCAAGTTTTCATAAATATGACATACAGTTATAAGATTTGTTAAATATGATTAATCGCAATAGATTTTTTTTATTTGAGACTTAGGCTTCGTTTGAGGCAGTTTTTTACTGCTTCTTAAAGCAGTTTTTTAGTATAAAAATTAAAACTTTTGTACCAGAAAGCTGCTTTAAGAAGCGGTAAGAAAGCTATCCCAAACAAAGCCTTAAACATCACACACTTGGTGCTGATAAGAAAAATGATGCATTTACTAAAAAATAAGCTGAGAGGGAAGAGACCACAGCGAAAATTTAATTTTGACCTGCTGCTTATGATAAAGTACAAGGTTAATTCGGACGTTTATTGCTACCCAAGTCACTAAATCCTCCATCAGATGCTGCCTCATGAGAAGAGCTGCCATGGCATCCATTCCCCTCTGATTTTACTTTTCTAATTTTGTGAAGGTATGCGCGGCAAGTTGCAGAATTCTTTGCTTTTGTGAAAAGAAAGAAAGAGGAGAGTCCTGAGAAGAGCACAAATGCAGGATCCAGAAACCAGCAAATTCTTCTTCCTGGAAAGGATGGCTTATGGGTCCCTGATGGCCCTCCCTTTCCTGATTCGGCCTTGAAATCTCTTGATTTCAGGAGAGCCATGTCATCATTCATGCCTACTTAGCTGCTTCAATGTCAAGTAGTGCCCATATAATGAAAGCCTCTCTGCCCCCAAGAACAAGCTTTTGCAGAAGGTATTGTTGACCTTCGTATGTACAGTTTTTTCTTCTATTAGATGTAAGGAGATCAGTTGCTAACAGACCATTGATGGTGACTTTTGTCTGATTTGTGTTCCTGATTTTGGGAATGTGTTGTATTGTAATGTAGAATGTAATTACTAGCTTGGTTTTGAGATTTGGATCATCCAACTAACATATTTGTATGCTTAATTAGTCGTCCATCAGTTTCTGGTTGTAGTTCTATTATTCCAGGCTTATGAGAGTTGCACTACGCTAGAGATTTGTTTTGCTTGAACTAAGCCTCGTTCTCAGTTCATCTTGTATAACAGATTCATTGCTTGATTTGCCTTCTAATGTAAGAGAAATTATTCTGTGCGGGGTACGGGCGGGAAGTTCTTGTTTGGATTGTGAGTTTATATTTGTACTAGAATAGGTCTACAAAGAATCAAAACTAAGTCGCCTTCTTAGAAAGCTCTATTAGAGACTATTACATTCTGTGCTAGAGTTATATGAGACTTATATAACTCGATGTTCTGTTGAGTTTTCAAACGTTTTTCTTCTAAACCTTTGTGTTCTTTTAACTGAAATTGGTCCTTTTGCTATGGGAAATTGTACTTGTAAAGGGAGAATAATCTTTGCTCCAAAGATTAAATGAATGATGTAGATTTAGGCTACGTCGTCCCTTTCTTCCTGCTTCTTAAAGTAACTTTCTAGTACAAAAATAAAAATTTATGTACTAAAAAGTTGTTTTAAGAAGCAGTAAAAAAGTTGTCCCAAACGAAGCCTTAGTTGGGGTTAATCACACAATTTGATGATTAGATTGAACTAAATGTGCAATTAGATTGAAGTGAGCAGATACTTTAAAGTTAAAGAGTGTTAAAATGTTGTTAATAAATTTTAAAGAATAGTTTTTCTATTTTTTAGTACTTTTTAAAATGTAATATGTTTGAATTGTTATGTACATAGGTGTTCATAATGTGTTATTGCATTTTTGTGTGTATTTATAAATGTATTTTGTTATAATGGTTTTAAATTTTATAATTTTTGTTGAGTGACTTACAAACTTGTTAAGTATTTTGTAATTTTGATATTTTCTAAATTAAGTTCAATTATATTTTATTTATTGCAATACATTAAAAATGAATGAGAGTATGCGGTTGATTAATATATGGTAGCTATTATTGTTATGGAATTGTGATAATAATTTGTGTAAAAAAAATAAAGACTAGTTATTCACTGACATTAGCCGAAGATTGATTGACTTATACATGATGGTGGCCTTACTGGTTAAGAGTTATAAGGAAACGATTATTATACCGACTTACAAAGAGTAATGACTCTATTTACCGAGTCGATGATTTTTTGATATTGATATGATATTGAAAAAATTCTGCTTAAAAAAAGGACTTCATACTTGTTTAGTGTGACTATTAAAATGAAAGCTACGGATTCATTATTACTATATAGCTTAATGATACTGTATTGATTTATCATCATTGTGGATTTACTGTTATTATATTGTTTTACTATTAAGACCAATGAATTTACTAGTACCGATATAAATACATATATTATTATTGAAATATTATGGATACCACTGTTGATTCATTGTACAAATACTATGCATGTGACATATTGAACATGTAATATATTGATTTGATATTGATATATAATATATAGATAGTATGTGCACACTCTTAATAATTTTATTGCATTGATATAATTTTGACAATCTTTAGTCATGCTTTAGTTTAATTGCTTTATACAATTTTCTTACTAATTAATAGTATTGATATGAATGACTATATTATTGATTCGACTCTCGTACTGATTTATTACAATTTTTTTACTGGATATGACAATGAGAAAACCCTAGATCTTATAGTTTTTTTTATTGCAAATGCATTAATTGGGCTATAATTGATTTGGATCAGTTTTTGGTTGACCCTTATTGGGCCTAAGGAACTGATGTGGTATCGTTTAGCTTATGGTGTGCTGCAGGTTTAGGCTTTGGGGAGTATCTCTTCTTTTACCGTTAGAGTGCTTATTCCCACTACTTCCATAACTAATTTTAGTACTATAGGACATTTCTTGCCTTTTTCTCTGTTATAGCTTTCTTAGTATTACTCCCTGCTCATATGCGGCTGAGAAGTTTGGGTTGTAGTAGACTTTTTGATTATCCAAAACAAAGTTGCTGCGTAACATTTCTACTGTTACATTGGCTTGCTAGTTCTCTGTTTTCTTCCCTTGTTTGCTTCCACAGCAGGAACCAATCGGTGGTATGAGCCTCTAATTATCCTCTTTAATGGTTCAATTATATTTGATTTGATTTTAGTTTGCTATCAAGTAAATTAATTTGGACTATTATCTCAAGTTTGACACCTACCTATATGCAAGATCCCCTTAGTTCCTAGACCTAATTGGTCTCTTTCGACTAATTGATGCAACCATATCTTGCCATTTTCCCCCAAAAAGTTAGACAAAACCTAATTGAGTAGATTGAACCTTGGATTAACCCAATAAGATCATTTGACCATATGTTAGCCCAAGTAGATCATTTGACTAAATGAACCTGAACATGCAAATGGTCCAAATTGATTGAACCTAAGCTTAACATTGCTTGCCAATTTAGCCAATTTGCTCACTTGAACCTCTTAGATCATTTTTACCAATTTGACCAAATTGAAGCATGCAAATGATTGACACATTCCAATTGATTAACCATATTTGATTTGATTTTAATTGACCCTTGTTCATCCTAATTTAGTCAACTGGTTCGGTTGACTTATGTTCACATCTCTCATTTAAACCCAATTGATCAGTGTCTTAACCCAAATTGTCTTAAGATTCAAGTTAGCTCAATGTAAACCTACACTTGGCCCATTTGGACCATTTACTCAATTTAATCAAATTGATTGAATTGATTTGTCATAATCCCTCATATTTATTGTAATTGATCAAATACACTTCAATTGAGCAAACCGACTCATAGGAACGACTTACGTTAAGCTACAAGCTAATTGAACCCATATGGGTCATACTTGACCAATTCGGATTTAATTTAAAATTCTAGCTTTTTTATGCACTCAAAGCTTGATTAAGTTAATTAGGGTTTAAAAAAAACCTAATTTGACAAAGAACCCAAACTTATTTAGAAAACAATAAAAAATTGTCCCAAATGATGCATAAATGACCTATTTTGATAAATCTATCAGACAAATATTATCATCAAAATCTCATAATTTTGATCTCATATTCATCTCATAAAATTGATTTGTCTTGATTATAGGCTTTTTTTAATATTACCGTTTATTCTTGAATAATTTATTGTAATATTTATTAGGGTTTTTTAAATAAAAAAAATTCCTTAACTTTTTTATGAAGTCTCTACTCCATTTGTCTTCTTCTGACTTAATTTTGCCAACATGAAACACTTAATGGTGGAATACTTATTTTTGACTTTAAAAACACTATGACTTATTAACTCGTCAAAACTTGTATTTTTTTTATTGAAATGTTCTTTTGTATTAAATAGGCATCTCATAAACATTTAATGAGTTTTTTCACTGTTCTTTGTCATAGAAAAGAAAAAAAAATGGTAGCTATTGGTTGGGATTTTCTATGATGTGCAGCTATTGTAGAAAATTCCTTTTGAGAGATCAAAAGATTGAATTTTTTTGAGATGTTATTGACCTGAAAACCTTTTTTAGTCCAATAGGCTTTTGAGTTATTGTATTTTTGTTTTAGTTATTTTAATGCTTGGAGGAAGGATTTCTTTCAAGAACTTAGACCATATCTAACCGTTCGGCAAACAATCGAATGGAGGCCCTCAACGTCCCAACCGAACACCTTTTCCTCCGCCTTTTCATCTGAGCCATTTTTTTGTCTCTACCGAACTTGCTGAAGAAAGACGCAAAAGAAGAGAGCGACGGTTAGGGGGCAAAATGACGTTCGATTGGAGATGAATCACAACACTTTTTGGTTTCATTGCATTTTAGAGTGAAAAATGAGATTTTCGGTTGGAGATGCCCTTACATGTGACACACCATAAAAATGGAGCTCTAAGTATTTGTGGAGCCTTTTTCTGATATAAAGGATATACCCTAAATTAAGGTTTGGGCTTTTGATTAAATGATGCTAGATTTTTTAAGTAAAAGTGTGTCTTTCCTTAATATATGTTTGAGATGTTTGTATCTTTTTATCAAGATTGTTGCAAAGTTGTTGTGGAGAAAACAGCTTTTTTGAATACCGCTGTAAAAAAAACTTCTCAACACAAGAAAATATTAGAAGCAGTGCAAATGCAGTGAACAAATAAAAGTTGTGGTCGTCATCTAAAAAGCAAGCTACTCCGAATGAAGTCTTGGGTTAGGGGTGTCAATATTTGACACGACCTGAAAACCTGATTTGGACCCGACCCAAAAATTTTGGTTTCGAGTTGTCCTGAACCCGAACCTGGTCAGGTTTGGGTTAGAAATTTCGACTCGTTTGTAAAACCAAGTCGGGTTCGGGTTGATCTGGAATCCCGAAATCAACCTGATATGACTTGTTACCCGCTATGTCTATCCGTCGAGTACTCGAGTCCCCATTAGGTCAGACTGTTTGTCCGTTCATCGTGTCTTCATTAGTCGCGGATGCCGAGTCCCCATCAGTCATGCTGTATGTGTCCGGTCAGTCGTCCATCTGCGTCAAGCCCGCAGGGCATTGCAGAATGCCGACCTCGTCTATTGTTGCTGCCATGCCGGCCTGCTGCTGTCGACGTGCAGAGTCTGCATACACAGTACTAGGTTCCTTGATGGCCTGTCGTGACCATCTGTTTGCCGCTGGCTTGCCATTTGTGCGCTTCTACGGCATGCCATTCACACGCTTCTTCTTTCGGGTTCCAGGTATTTCGTGTCGGGTTGACCCGAACTCGAAGCGGGTTGGGTTCATGTCCAAAAAAATTGACTCATTTTCAAACAGGTTAGGTCAGTTCTAGGTTGGATCTGAATCCGACCCGTGACTTAATTCTGATAGCCCTATTTTGGGTGACTTAATACTTTCTGAAGCAGCTTTCTATTACATAAATTTTTAGGACAAAAAATTTTGTATTAAAATGCTACTTTAAAAAAAGAAACGAAGCCTTAGTCGCCATGAAATTCTTATGGAAGGCCAATCCAATTTAGCATCATAATTCATGACCGTTTTACCCTTCTTTTAAGAACAGCTATTCTTCAAGAACCTGCCCTCTAAAGCAGACTAATTCATTTTGACATTTTTGAGAATAATAAGAAATCGCCATAATAGAAAGAAATACATAAAGAAAAAAAAATTATAGAAAAAAATCTTTCGATAAATAATTCTACCTTCAATATTTGATTTACAAATAAAGTATAATATTTCCTTACTACATAATTATGATTTAAATATATTTTTAAAGTTTTTGAATATTTTTGGACTTTATATTTCCCATTTCTTCAACGAAGATTCTGTCGGTGGCCGAAATGCAAGCTAGCAACTCACTGATTTCGGACGATTTAGTTTGAAAAACTGATCATGAAGAAGGAAATATAATTTTTTATAAGGGGGATAAATGCATTAGAACAATAGGTAAATTAAAAATTACATAAAAAACCTTCTGAAACATTTTTTTTTGCATTTGAAGAATTAAGCAGTTAATTAAAATAAAAATATAAGACATTTATATAATAATTGCAAAATGGTTATTTTTGTAATACAATTAACGATTAATTTGGGACGGCTATTTTGTAATGGTTTTAATACAATTAACGGTTCATCTGGGATAGCTGTTTTGTTTTGTTACGGAGGTTGTGAAGTTGTTATGGGTAAAATAATTTTTTTTAAATACTGTAAATATTATAAATATATTATATTTTTTTAAATAGAACTTATGTTTTTTTAAAACTACCATATATTAGCAACTTTTTGTGCAAAAAACATGCAGTTCCACCTTACACATTTCTTGTAAACGGATAAAAAAGCAAAAATAAAGCATAAAAAAAAATCAAAAAGAAAGCAATAGTCAAATGAAATTATGATTTTAATTTAAAAAATAAAGCAATGAGAAAGCTATCCCAAACAGACCTTTAGTATAATATAAGATGACAAAATGTCATATGAATAATAACAATGAAAAATAAAATATATTGATGTTAAATAATAAAATTAGTTAAAATTTTATTGAGAGAACATCTTCTTTCTCTCTATACTCAGTTTTACATCTAGGAGAAATTATCTTGTGCGGACATCAAATTGTCCAGAGGCAAATCAAAACTTGTCACGTCATCAAATACATAGCCGTGGTACACAGCAAAAAATTGACGTGACATTCTAATTCACCTCCGGATGATCCGGTGTCTGCACATTATAATTTATCGACATCTAGGGATGTGCATTTGATCGATCTAATTTACGAATGTGTTAAATCAATTGATTTCTACTCTAAAGTGTAGATCATCAAATCAAACTTTAATTCGACCAGTCTAAGGCTTCATTTGAGACAAATTTCTTTCTAAAATAATTTTTTTATATAAAAAACTGTTTTAATGATGAATATAAGTATATAACAGCTTGATTTAATAATAACAGTAAATAATCATAGTTAAAAATTCTAATTTTTATATGTGAAATAAATAATATTCACATTGTATCTTTAGTTCATGAATTTTAATTATATATATAATTTTTATTAAGTGGATGGAATCTTTCCGCCGTCGGCGTGAGGAGACGGTGCGACAATTAATTCGTTGATTAAGACTAATTAAATATATATTGATATTTTTGTGTCTTTCATTGCATAATTTATGGGTTAGGAAACCAAATTGGACCTAAGGATTTATTTAAATCTGCCCTAACCCAAAATTTCAGCTAATTGATTATCAACGTGAGCGGTCGAAATCACTTCTTAATTCATCACCATTGGATTTGAATTTATATAATCAAGCACGCATATCTAAGGCTTCGTTTGGGACGGCTTTTTTATTGCTTTCTAAAAATTTTGTATTAAAACTCCGTTTTAGAAAGCAATAAAAAAGCCGTTCCAAACGAAGCCTAAGACTTCATTTGGGATAGCTTTTGAACTGCATTTTAAAATGAGTTTTTAATATAAAATTTTCAAATTCAAGAAATTTTTAAAATTGTTGTACTAAAAAATTATTTTAGAAAATAAGAAGAAAGCCGTCCCAAAGACTTCGTTTGAAATAGCTCTTTTCGTAGTTTTTAAAATTTTTTGCTACTTAAATTTGTTGCATAAAACAATAAGAAAAACTGTCCAAATGGAGTCTAAGAGTTCATTTGAAATTGTTATATTTTTATTAAAAGTGATTGAAAACCCGTTGCGAAGAAGGACTATTTTAAAAGCTGATGTAGAAAGCAGTTTCTTAGTATAAAATTTTCTTGAAAACAATGAGAAAATTGTGGCCAAACAGAAGTTAAGAATACGATCTGAAAAGCAAAGCAATAAAAAAGTTGTCTCAAATGATATTACTTTGTTGTGTTCCGCTTTATAAGGGTAGAAAGGTTTCTTCCCTCTTCGATAATTTAATTTTGGTTGTTCATAACAGCTCCTATCCTGGGATTCTAATTTTTTAAGATTTGGTGGTACGTTAACTCTTATTAAAAGTGTTCTTTGTTCTATAATTTTCAAAATATTTTTATACTAGAAAGTTGCTTTCAACAATAACTTTAAAAAGTTATTTTTCTTACAACAGCTTTACAAAACATGAAATTAGTAAGAAATCTATCGTCAAACAAGCACGAGGTTCTATTTGGGACAATTTTTTTACTATTTTTTAAAGTAACTATCTAATAAAAAAATTTTAATCAAGAAAATTTTGCATGAAAAAAATTATTTTAAAATATTAGTAAAAAATTTATCCCAAATAAAATGTAAGTTAGAGCAAAAGGAGAATTTTCTCCAATAAAGAAGAGCTAAGCTTACATTATTATGGTCGTCCAAACGGCAAAATATTCCAAAGATATCAAAGCTGCTATCATTTAATTCCCGTTAAGAATTCACCAACCGAAAGTATGGAGCGTTCCTTCGAAGCATTGAATGAGCCTATCTTTTTTCAATTGAGTAGTAGGACTAAATTAAATTTGCCTCAATATGATTCAAAAAATAATCGTAATCTTAGTAAATAGGATATCCTCGCCATTTTTTTTTTTTGAGAAATATATTTGTTGTGGGCTGAAAGATTCGGGACGGTAGAGTGAGTAATCTTTTCGTCTTAGTGATGTACGGATATCCAACACACAAACAGAAAGAGAGATGGTAAACACAAAATCTTTTTTACGTGGAAAGTCCGAAGAGGGAAAAACCACGGTGCCTCGCCTAGGTGAAAAGATTACATTAAACTTAAGTGAATTATAAGGGTTGAGCCGTGCCACAATTGAGAGGCGGTCGTATTACAGTAATTCAGAGAGTTAGTCAAAGGTCGGGAGACGGTCGTGCAGATGTCTGGCGGCGATCGTCGGTCAGGCAAAGGTCCGGCGGCGGGTGGCGGCTGGGCGGTGGTCCGACGAAGGTTGGGCTGAAGTCCGGCGACAGTCGTCGGCCGTGCGAAGGTCTGGCAGCGGATGACGACCGGGCGAAGGTTGACGGTGGAGCGATGGTCCGACGAAGTTCGAGCTGAAGTCTGGTGGCGGTTGTTGGTTAGGCGAAGGTCTGGCGGCGGTCGGCGACCGGGCGAAGGTCTGGCAGCGGACGGCGGCCGGGTGAAGGTTCGGTGGTAGATGGCGCCCAGGTGAAGGTTCGGTGGCAGATGGCGCCCAGGTGAAGGTCCGGAGACTGGCGGCGGCCGGGTGGGGCTGAAGTCTGGTTACGGTCATCAGTTGGGCGAAGATCAAGCTGCTGGCAGCGGCCGAGCGATGGTCCGACGAAGGTCGGGCTGAAGTCCGGTGGCTATCATCGGCCGGCGAATGTCTGACAGCGATCGGTGGTCGGGCGAAGGTCCGCTGGCAGGCGGCGGCCGAGCGGTGGTTCGACGAAGGTCGGGCTGAAGTTCGTAAGCGGTCGTCGACCGGGCGA
>NW_021319551.1:1955064-1966435 GCF_001605985.2 Dendrobium catenatum
CGGTCTTGCGAAGGCAATCGCGGTAGCTACGCAGGCCGGCGGTTGGTCCGACGAGGTCGGGTTTGAAGTCCTGTAAAGGTTTCATCTGTAAAAACTATTGGCTTTCCAAAAATAGCCTTAGTTCATCATTGGAGACGCTACATCGAAGGGCTCGCTATAGAGTCGTGATCTGATGATGCGAGAAGATGACCGAACAGGCGTTTCTCTCACGTGATGATCATTGTGTGAAGGTCGGCTGCAGTCGACGGCCGTCATCGACCATAATGATGCCGCGACGCTCAGAGTTCAGTAGCTCAAGTTATGGCCTTGCTACAACTGTACTGAGTGACAACAGGATTCCAGCATTATAGTGACATTAAGAGGCGCGCTGATTTATTGATAATCATGCTTGGGGGTTAATTTTTAGCAGATTTCACATGTTCGTACAGTACTGAATTGGGTAAGCCTAGTATTGTGTCAAACTTTAATTATTAGAAAAACGTTCTTAAATTATATGGGCCTACTAGGGTTGAGTGTTTTTCGAAAACAAATTGAACAAAGATATGTCGTGATTCTCTCGCATGTACTTAGGCTCTTGTTAGTTGCTAGTAAAAGTTGGCCGTTAAGCCGCAATATATGTATCGTTTGTGGCAGATTATTTTTCCGAGAAAAAAAAGCAATACGAGTCCACGCGAATAACCGAGAAGGCTTGTAAATCATACATAGAAAATAATTTTATATCTTCAAAAAATACTCTCCCCTGTGTGTATGCTATATGGTCACTAAAATTTGTTCAGCCCAGTTAGTGACGTATTTTTGTTGTCAAACTGCAAGAAACAAAAAAAAGGTAAATAAAAAAAAATGCAACTCCTATTGCCATTAACGGTCATTGTTCTCCAAGTTTGGAGATCTTCCGTTGTGCTTGAAGCAGTGTGTATCTCCTTTGAAATATTAGAACTTACTAGTCAGTAAAGAGGTCGAGCATTCCAGAGAGTGCGGTGTGTACAAGAGTAGTTCGAAGAGACTACTTGCAAGTCTAACAATTATCTCTCTATTATACTCTACCCTAGCAAATCCAAAAGGTCCCCCTTAGATTAGTATCCATGTGATTGCATTAGGTAAGTTCCCCATTTTATATTGTTATGCCATTCAATAATAAGATAGTGTAATATGCATGTCACACCCCGTAAATATATTATATATTTGTATCCAGGTATAATTTTATAAAATAATACACCCCTTATATTATATAAATATATTTTAAAATATCACATGCCTTATGAACAGGCGGCTACTGTGGCCGTCTCATTGAGGCGGTAGATTTTTTTTAAAAGAAATTAAATTAATTTAATTAATTAGACCTTTAATAGTAAAATATTATTTTTGGCTTAAAAATTCCGAAATTTTTTTAAAAAATTTCAAAATCTTTTCTTGAATGGAAATAATTAATTTCCTGGACATTTATTTTATTTCTAAATAAATTGTTCTTTATTTATTTCAAATTTCACTTTTTCAATAATAAAAAATTATTTAATTTTTGGGCATTAAAAAATTATGAAAATTAATTGAAATTTTAGAACTTTGACCCTCAAACTTCATTTGAAAAAACTATAAATACCGCCCTCAAGGGTTAGGAAAAAGGCACCACCTCTCTTTAGTTAGTTCCAAAATTTCTCCTATAAAGTTAAGAGAAGTCGGACAGTTAGAAATAAATTTTTTTGGCGGCGACGATCAAGACCTGGTACTCTTACGCAGGCTCCAATTCACTCACAGCTGGGAAAAACTGTCCGGCAAGAGTTTAAATATCGGAGGCGGCGATCAAGACCCGATACTCTTACGCAAGCTCCAGTTCACTCCCATTGGGGGAAAAATTATGCGGCAAGAGTTTAAATATCAGAGGAGGCAATCAAGGCCCGGTACTCTTACACAGGCTCCGATTCACTCCCATTTGAGAAAAAACTGTCCGGCAAGAGTTTAAATATCGGCGATGGAGGCGATCAAAACCCGGTACTTACGCAGGCTCCAGTTCACTCCCATTGAGGGAAAAATTATCCGGCAAGAGTCTAAATACCGGGGGCGGCGATCAAGGCCCGGTACTTTTACGTAGGCTACAGTTCACTGCCATTGGGGGAAAAACTTTCCGGTAAGAGTCTAAATATCGGAGGAGGCGATTAAGGCCCGGTACTCTTATGCAGGCTCTAGTTCACTCCCATTGAGGGAAAAACTGCCTGACAAGAGTTTAATTACCGGTGGCGGAGGCGATCAAGACCCGACGGTCGTAGTTTTCCCCTGTTGGGAGGTGAATGTCGTCTGCCAGAGCTGAGGGTGCCTTGAATGGTACACAAAATGGTGGTCATGGCGCATCTAATAAGAGGCGAGCTTCAAAGAACCAAGAGGATCTTCCAAGTATATTCTTTCTCCCTTTTTCTCATTTGCCCGCTCTTGCTTCTCCCTCTTTTTTTTTTTTAAATTCATAATCATGTGTCCACTACAGATGATACAAAAGATGGATAGTAATGGCTACTGATAATATTTTCAAAGATTCTCGGTGTTTCAGGTTCGAGGTAGTATCTTTCCGTCAGCATCTTTCAGCTTGAAAATCCCAGGCTTGATCATAGCTGCTACTATAAAAGGGCCTTCACAAAGGGGGGAGAGTTTGCTAAGTTGGGGTCCTTTTCTGGCTGCCTAAAGGTTGCCTAGAACCAAGTCTCCAATAGAGATGTATCGAGGTTTAACCTTTCGATTATACTGGCGAGCCACTCTCTAGTGATAAGCAGCAATTTTGAGTAAGACCATATCTCTAACTTATGGGAGGAAATCCAGGTTATTCCAGAGTTTCTTATCATTTTGTCGAAATCAAAAGTTTGCACTCTAGGGCTTGGAACTTCGATATCGACGGGGATGACGACTTCGGTGCCGAAGCAGAGATTATATGGTGTTTCTCCTGTAGGAGTCCTGGTGGTGGTATGATAGGCCTAGAGTGAAAGTTTGTTAGGGATGTTAAGCCATATAAACTAGTCCCAAGGCTAACCAAGAGAGGGGGGGGGGTGAATTGGTATTTTTTAAAAATCTTTAAAACCAAAAACAAATATCACAAACTAAAATCACCACGGAAAAAATAAGTGCGTAAAATTAAAGTGCGGAAGCAGTAAAAAGAACACAAGGGTTTATAGTGGTTCGGTCAACTTAACATGCGTCCACTCCCCGGAGGCGCCCTCCGAGTATTGCACTACCAATGTGACTCTCCTTTAGCCCCCACAGCTAGGCGGAGAAGCCCTTATAAAATACCTCCTTTTTGCCACACCTGGCAAGGCAGAGAACCCAACTCCTTTTGCTTCCTCTTGAAGCAGACAGAGAACCACGATCACTTGCTGAAACTTATCTCTCCCAACCCTTCCAAGGACAATAGACTATAGGGAAGAAGAACTGAAATAATGCTTGGAGCAACCATTGTGAACCCCCTCACAAGCTCCCCCACACAAGATCCTCTCTCTCTCTCTCTCCCTCTCTCTCTCTCTCTCTCCCTCTCTCTCTCTCTACTTTATGTTTTCTCAGGTTAAAACAACAGCCAAGGATGTTAAAAAATGTTGAACAAGAGCTCTTAAATATAAGAGCTTTAAAGGAGCTCATTAATTGCAAGTTGCCGACTTTATCATCCAGGACGATATGGACATCGTCCTGGTCGATCAGTACAAATCTCATAAGATCGGCCAGAGCATCGCCCTGAATGCAAACTGAACGATTAAAAATTTGCTTGATCGCCCCGGACGATCTCAAGATCGTCCCGGCCGATCAGTTCAAATTAGAGAAAAATCGTCCAGAGCATCGCTCTGAATTTGTACTATCCGATCTAAATCGGCCAGAAGTAATCAAGGGTTTTTGAATGGATCATCCAGGCCGATCTTGCGATCGTCCAGGACGATGTGATCGTATCAATCATCCTTAATTACTCCCATGATTGCCGGATCAATTTAGGCATAATTATACAATATCATCCAGGCCGATAAAAGAATCGTCCCGGCCTATTCCAAAAAATACATGATATCTAAATAGATTATGGCGGTAATTTCTTTCTACATTGAGCATATCGTCCTGGCCAATACAGGTATTGTCCAGGCTGAACATTTAATTACGGCTGCCTTAACTAAAATCCTGATTAGATCTTCTTTCTTGAACTCGATCGTCCAAGATGATATAAATATCGTCCGGGCAGATGTGAGTAAAAGCACAAGTTCTAAATCTCTCAAGTGTGTGTTGGGTTACTTAACATCAGTCACTTCAAACAATTACAATTGACTCAAGAAGGGAAAAAAGAAAATTACAGATTGACTCAGACCTAGTCTTCCCAATCTTGAGTTGGTTACTGTTATCGTCCAATCTTTGAGTCCTGAAAAGTCAGTAAAAAAGACAATCGTAGTGAAACAAGATTTGTTTGCTATCATCAAAATCATAATCCAAAAGATAGGTTTGTAACAATCTCCCCATTTTTGATGATGGCAAACATATCGATAATCAATTTTAAAATAGTAATGCAAAAGTAAACAAGCTTTCAAATTTTTAAATAGAATAAGTACAAATATACTACAAGAATAAGTACAAATATACTACTTCCCCTTTTGACATCTCAAAAAGGAGGAGGAAACTAAAAACACAATACAAAAAATAGAAATTAAAACTACAGAAATGAGGGATCCTGATCATCAGATGGAGGTGGAGGTGGTGGAACCTGTTGAAAGTAGCTAGCTAGCGTAGTAAACTGAGCATTGAACCAGGCTATGTCCTGATCGTGCTGCTGCTGCTGGTGAGTAATATAGCTGTCAAAACGGGCTAAGTCCTCTATGCGGTGCTGCTCATAGCGGGTCATGTCCTCAAAATGTTGCTGCTCCTGTGCAGTAATGTAAGCATCGAAACGGGTCTCCCAACGATCAAATCTTTCCACTAACTGGTCAAACTGTGAGTGCTGACGAAGAGGAACAGGATCAGGAATGGGAGTGGGAGCCTCCTCCTCCTCGGCCCCCTGAGGTTCCCCATCTCCTGGGTGGAGGCGAGTACTGTGAAGAACATCGAATGAATTGTTTGAGTAGTAGGGAGGCGGATGGTTGGGGTGAGCAGGATATTGAAGATTATATTTGGTTTCAAGAACATATGAGATGATGTGTCCCAAAGTCAGATTGGATTTACTCTTATGACCTGGATCACGAATTATAGTTAAATGATCAATGTATTGAAAGATTAGATCAGTAGCATTAAAATCTCTATGGGCCATGATGTAAAAGGTGGTAAGAGAAAGTAATGGGGTGATGTGGATTCGGTCCCCGGCTTTTGGAATTATGGAGGTGCGAAGAATAAGTTGGATTGTCCTAGCATCTTTGACTAAAGAGCTAGTCTCTCCAACATGAAAGGGAGAGTTGGTTTGGCGTAGAAAATGATTTGCAGCGGACCAGTTGAAGTCAGGATCATAGACAATTAAATGCAGCTTATCCCCGATGGTAGATAGCTGCAGCAGTTCATCACAGTCTTGATATGTGATCTCGACCGGGCGTCGATTCACATAAGAGGTTAGGGCAGTGTAGGCAGCATTTATTCGGAGATTTGCAAAAAAATCAAACAGAAGTTCGGAGGCAAAAGGGACTTCTAGACTAAGAATGAAGCAGAGAGAAGTGTGAGCGAAGAGATCTAGTACCGGATATGAAAGGTAGGCAGGATTGATTATCCTGGAGAGAGTGATGCTGCATTCCTTATACCGATGATAAGCTGCTTGATCTTCAGCTTCCCGAAATCGAGGGTCCATAGTGGCCCTTGAGGAGCTACCAGAAGCTTGACGGACTCGCTTTCCTCCAACCATATTAAGAAATCAGTAAATAAGCAGGAGAGGAGAAGAGGTTCGAGGTGAGAAAACATGGCTGGAATGCTCTGAATTTAAAGAAACGGCCACATCGTCCAGGACGATCACATAATCGTCCAGGACGATCGCATAATCGTCCAGGGCAATTTGGTTCAATAATTGCGTACATGTCGATTGGTTAAAAAGGCGGTACGATGATCCAGATCGATCAGATATCGGCCAGGATGATTTGACACAGACGATCATCCCGAGGAGTCAAGCCGGACGACCGTTGAAAAAGTAGATCGTCCGGGCCGATTAGGTGTATCGTCCAGGACGATGCACAATAATTGATCATACCGGCCAAAGTTAAAACGTTGTTGATGTCCTTGAATTAGTATTTTTAAAAAATCTTTAAAACCAAGAAAAATCTCATAAGATCGGCCAGAGCATCGCCATGAATGCAAATTGGATGATTGAAAATTTGCTTGATCGTCCCGGATAATCTTAAGATCATCCCGGCCGATTAGTTCAAATCATAAGAAAATCGTCTAGAGCATCGCCCTGAATTTGTACTGTCTGATCCAAATTGCTCATAAGCAATTAAGGGTTTTTGAATGGATCATTTAGGCCGATCTTGCGATCGTCTAGGACGATATGATCGTATCAATCATCCTTAATTACTCCCATGATTGCCGGATTAATTTAGGCATAATTATACAATATCTTCTAGGCCGATAAAAGAATTGTCCTGGCCGATTTCCAAAAATACATAATACCTAAATAGATTATGACGACAATTTCTTTCTGTATTGAGCATATCGTCCTGGCCGATATAGGTATCGTCCAGGCCGATCAGTTAATTACAGCTTCCTTAACTAAAATCTTGATTAGATATTCTATTTTGAACTCGATCGTCCAAAACGATATAAATATCGTCCGGGCCGATGTGAGTAAAAATACAAGTTCTAAATTTCTCAAGTGTGTGTGTGTGTAGGGTTACTTAACATCAGTCACTTCAAACAATTACAATTGACTCAAGATGGGAAAAAAGAAAATTACAGACTAACTCAAACCTAGTCTTCCCAATCTTGAGATCCTTACAGAATGTTGTGATAGTTTTTTTAGTAAACTGAGTTCCATTATAGGTAATGATCTTTGACGGAATGCCAAAATGATAAATTATATTTTTTCAAACAAATTATTTGTCATTTGCTTCGATGATTTTGCTAGGGGTTCAGCCTCTACCCATTTAGTAAAATAGTTCACGACAAAGATGATAAACTTTTATTGTCTGATAGTTATAGGAAAGGGCCCCATTATATTAATCCCCCATTGGGCGAATAGCCTCGGGCTTTGGAGCGCTGAGATCTCTACAGCAGATGAATGGGAAATGTTAGCATACAGTTGGCAATTATTACATTTTTGGACGAACTTCAATGCATCTTACTTTATCGTGGGCCAATAGAACCCCTGCCTCATAACCTTAGGAGCGAGTGATTTTCCTTCTAAGTGCTCTCCACATATACCTGAGTGAACTTCCCGTAGTGCATAATTAGCCTCTAACGATTTGAGACACTTAAGATATGGCCCGATAAAGGCTCGCTTATATAATTCTCCATTAATAATGGTGAAGTTAGCTGCTTGCCTTCGGAGTCGCATTGCAATAGTCAAGTCTTCAGGAAGCACACCATTTTGCAAGAATAATAAGATAAGATCCATCCAAGAGGGTTCTCTTGACTCACCAATGGACTGTATAATCCAGGGACCTTCAATGCCAAGGAAGTGTATTTCCTCGATATACCTTCTTTTAAAAAGGTCACATATTGTCGACGTAGCGAGCTTTGAGAGAGCATCTGCACGAGCATTCTGCTCCCGGAGTATATGGATAATTTGATACTCTTTTACGTGGGTAAGAAGCGACTTCACTATGCCACAATATTGCACTAAATATGGATTATGGGCATCAAATTCTCCTTATACTTGAAAGACAACGAGTTGTGAATCAGTATGAATCATTAAATTCCGAACCTCATAGTCTATGGCCAATAGTATTCCGACAATAAGAGCTTCATATTCAGCAACATTATTTATAGCAAGAAACTTTAATCGAAGCCCATATTCATAAGTGATTTATTGTGGAGAGATCAATAAGATTCCTGCTCCAGCACCAGAGTTCCCAGAGGCTCCATCGACATAAAGTGTCCAGCGAGGTGAAAGATGAGGAATGGCTAGTGGTTCGTTAGAGGCAAGGTTGGTACATTCAACCATAAAGTCTGTAAGTACTTGTGACTGTGGGTCTCCGAAAGGATTCTGCTCATGCGGTTCGAATGCAAAGGGTACGACCACACTATCCCGTAGGACAAAATGATCGTAGGCCTTTACAATCGACACAAGCAGACCGATGGAAGAACAGATAGAGTTATACATATGATTAGCCATGGAGGATAGCAGCTTTAACCTACACACCTCGATGGATAATAATATGTATAACTCAAAAGTTCACGAGATTTCTGCCATTCGATACATCAGCTCGAATGGGGTTTATTTGATTGTGGGGATCAATTTTTTATGGGCGTAAGCCCCCGTAGTTAATTACAACTTAGACCTCGGTCTAAGAAAACTCTCGATTAAGGATGTTAGATTATCTTCTCCAATGGGTTTAACGCAATGGGATTTCTAGGCTTTCCTAATCAAAGGGGAAGAAGGTCCCAACTTGGTTCAATCAATCACACGTGGTTAAATCAGCATTCGGTCAGTCTAAAGTAGAGGAAACTAAAGAAAAAGAAAGAGGTAACGCATCTCAAGCAAGCACGAGGGAAGGAGGGAGTTGGCGTCATCTCTGTAATGCGGATGGGTAGGATTTATAGCTTCCGAAAGAATAGAGAGCTTACCCACTAATAAGACGTATAGAGGTATACTCGTACCCATCACCTTAAGATCCTAAATCTATAAAAGATGTAGTGTCGTACGCACAACACTAACACCTACGACCTAACTAATACAGTCCTGGACTTATTCCTTGCCTAAAAAAGGAAGCCAGCTAAAACCATCTAATCATATTAAATCTATGTTATCCAGTCCATATGAAAGATGGGTGGGTAGTTAGACATTGGAGTTTGGGATCGACAACTAGAGAAAAGTTTTTAAGTGATCCTACACTTATGAGTGGTACTATGCTTCTAAAACTAATACAATTAAATTTTAATTTTAATTAGTTACTAATGCAGATTATGCTAGTCAAAGTCTTCAAATCAAGAATGTATGAAATTTTAAAAAGGCTTATAAAATAGTTTTTTAGAATGACTAAACTTCCCCAGGTCCGGTACTTCATCCTTATAGGCCAGATTTTTCGGACTCTACCCGCAGGTGGGGAAGTTGTCTAAAAGAAGAGAGAATGCATGCATGTGACCCCGGATGATTCCGGCTATTTCCTAAATCGTTATGTTTCTATGTGAGTCAATTCTTAAAATTTTATTATTGATTATGAGTATAAGAAGTTTTATCCTAAAAGAGCCTAGCGGTCAGGCACAAGCACATGCAAGAAAGAAACCTATGAAAAGCATGTCATTTCTACTACGCAAGCAAAGTAAGAAAACACAACCAAAATAAAGAAAGCCCACGAAAAAGAGTATCTATGGCAAGTGTCATACAATATTACATCATAGGGTACAGAAATGTAATGGTGGCCGGGCTCCACCGACAACAACCTGGGAATGACGCAAATTTTAAAATAAGGAATTTTATATCTTTAATCTTCATCTTTCCTTCCTTGATTCGTCTATGGATCATCTTCATCCCTTCGGGCTCCTCGTAGCACTTCCTCCAAAAGGATGTCCAAATGAAAAAGGAAACTCACTGTAAGAGTTTTCTTTTTCTTTTGGATCCCCTCTAAATTTAAAATGCCTTGTTTTAATAATTTTCACAATATTTACAATCAAATATATTACATTAGAAAAAAAAAAGAAATCTAGACTCTCCTGCAGGGGTTATCCTAAGCAGTTATAATCAAAATCAAAAATCGTTCAAGCAGTTATATATAAGTGAAAATGCTGAAAATAAATCACACTTGGCCATGCTCTAATTATTGGGGGGCTAAGTAGCTGAAGCGAGTACCTAAAGCAGTTATAAATGATTATTATTAATTTTAGCCCCCTTTAACACTGTGTGAGCACGACCATCTACAAGAAGACAATGTCAATATGAAAAGCTTGCCTAACCTATGGGTATTCTAATGCTTACAACAATAGTGCAGAAAGAAGGCTAAAAAACATCACAAAAAAAGCGTCACAGAAAAGCTAAAACAAGTAGTAAAGCAACCAGCACACAGGTCACATGCAAAACGTCACAACATAGTATAGGAAAGAAAAAGCAGAACATCAGCCTAACCTAAAGCTAATAGTCATGTCCTAGCAAATTAGTCTAAGTGTGTGTAGGTGGTGTGGTTTTGGTAGGTTCTATATAGGATAGTTTAGTTAGAGTTATTTGCATTCTTTTTTATTTGTTAAAAGGGCAAAGAGATTTTAATTAAAGTTTAAATCTTAGTGTCTTAAGATTGATTTTAAACATTTTTATTTTAGTATTTGATTAATTATCACCTTTGTTTCACATCGAGGCCGTGAGGTTTATTTCACCCTAATTGGGGCTAACTTAATAGCCTCGTAGGTCTGGATTACCCAGTGATAATTAACTTTATTATTTTATTTTAGTTTGTTATGAAAAGAAAAGAAAAGGGTGCATTAAGCATTTTATTAATCAAGTTTGTTGGTTAATTTTTAGAAATTATTCTAAAGTTTAATATTTATGAGTCTTTTATCCTAATAAATTTTAGCTTATGATTTGATCTCTTAATTAAATCTACTTCTTTTAAATTTTAGATTGATTATGAATTAATTATTAGATTAGTTATATTGGATTTAGATTTATATTTTAGATTTATAATTTAATAATTATAAATGTTAATTATATGTTGATTAAGAATTAAATATTTTAATATATTTTAAGAATTAGATTAAGGTTGGTTGATTGATTATTAATGGATTAATAAAAAGAAACTAAATCTAGAAAAGCGTGTCATTAAGTTTTTATTTTAATGTTTCTATCCTACAGGGAGCATGCACCCTAAATCTATATTTTCTAAGATCTGGTCCTTAATTTTTGTCCTTAGATGTCACTAAAGTTGTAGGACTAAAGACAATGTTGTTTTCTAACCCTTAAGACTTCTATACGTATGTCAAAAGGTTTGGGGATCTAATAAAAGACAAGCAATCCTAATTATAAATGAAGTTTCTACAAGGCCCTAAAGGGTGGGAAGCACACAATCATCTAGGCTTCTAAAGGTTTTCTAAGTTTTAAAGTAAACTTACAGCACCGAGGGTAGGGGTGTCAATATTTGACCCGACCCGAAAACCCGACCCGGACCCGACCCGAAAAATCCGGGTTGGACCCGACCCGTTTGATAAACGGGTCGGGTTCGGGTTCGCATATTTGACCCGTTTGAAAAACGGGTCGGGTTCGGGTTGACCCGGCGGGTTGACGGGTCAACCCGGCAACCCGTTTATTTTAAAA
>NW_021319551.1:1976975-2054551 GCF_001605985.2 Dendrobium catenatum
GTGTCCCCTACCTCTCTTCCCTCGATTCTGTTAATAAATGTTCAATTTTGATCCATTCCCTCTTGATTTTCCAAAAATCCCATTCGTTTTTGATATCACTCTAGAAAATCTAACAAAATTTCATCACTATTTTAATCGAGAGTTTTCGTAGGGGACTCTGTCTCCCTTCGATGTAAATTCTACGAGGGCTTGCGCTCGTAGGAAATTTAGAACCACACGCATCTGATTTCAAAATTAATCTTTTTAAAATCTTCTTAGATTTCTTTAGGAAAAGTTAAAGAATGATCGTCGTTATTATATTAGAAGAATTATCATTGAAAAGTGTTATCTCCCTTTGGGGAGATACATCCTTCTTTGATAAGGTTTTGGATGTGAATTCGACGATCATACTTCTTGAATATCATAACTGGATATTTAGTTGAACTTTACCTTGTTCCCTCGGGGCCATACAAAGTTCTCCTTAGAATCTGGTCATGATATTCAAGATGAGTTTCACAATTCTAAGTCTGAACACCGTTATGAAATTTTATTTTCGTCCTTCGGGATGATATACGTTTTCTACCGAGTTGATTCGACCTCAGAATTAGAATTCAATCTAAATTTTAAAATTCCCAAAGAAAACTAATAATTTTTCAAAACCTGTTTTCAAAATTCCACCAACATACATGCGACCACCACTTTTTGCTGGAGTAGGAGAGCCAGTGGATGTTGAAAAATGGCTTATAAGGATTGAGAAAATTTTAGATGGCATGCATTATCCTGATGATCGAAGGGTGACTTTAGCCATCTTTGTCTTGGATGGGGAAGCTGAGATATGGTGGAGAGGATAGTTATTTTAGAAGTTTGGTGGTAGAGCAGCTTCTCAGATTTTATGGGATGACTTTGTTAAAGTCTTCAGAGATTGGTTTGTACCTCCTTCTATGAGGAGGCAAATGCAAGAGAGATTCATTCGACTGGTACAAGGGGATCTGACAGTTGTGCAGTATAAAGCTGAGTTTACGATGTTGTCTCATTATACCTCTCAGATTATTTCAAGTGCTAAGGACAAATGCTATAAATTCTTATCAGGGATTCGCTATGCGATTCGCCAGCCGTTGATTCCTCTTGGCCTTGATGATTATACAGTGTTGGTTGAAAGGGCAAGGAGGACAGAGATTGATTTACTTGCTACCCAGAAGAGGAGAGATTTCTAATAGAAGAGGAAGGGTTTTGAGAAGACCAGTAGCTTTCAGAATCATTCTGGAGGTTCTAATATAAAGATAAACAGAATTGATAGTGGTGGGAGTTCTTCTAATGTAAGAACTTGTGACAAATGTGGCAAGCTGCATATAGGAGAATATTTGTCTGGCTCAAATATTTATTTTTTGTGCCATCAGCTAGAGCATATGGCTAGGAACTGCCCAAGGGGTTAGTGGGATGGGAAGTCTAGTGCTCCTCCACCTCAGCAGAGTACTGGAAGACATCCTATAGTTGGTAGACCTAGAGTTCAAGAGTCCACTGCTTCTGTATTAGTACCTAGTCATCCAACTATAAGACCTATTGTGCAACCAAGGGTTTATGCCATTACGCAGGAAGAAGCCAAAGAATCTCTTGATGTGATCACAGGTATTATTTATGTTCAATGTCTACCTAGTAGAGAGCTTTTTGATATAGGCGCATCACATTCATTCATTAGTCATGAGTTTGTTATGAAGCACGCATTGAATGTCCGCACTATGCCCACTACATTGTCAGTTTTACTACCTGATGGGTCTAGTATGGTTATCTCAAGTGTATATTCACCACCACTTTCTTTATATGAGAAGGATTTTGAAGTTGAGTTGATTGTACTATCTCTTAAGGAGTTTGATATGATTCTATGGATGGATTGTATGTCTAACCAGTTCATCTCCATAGACTGTAATAAAAAGGTAGTGAATATCAGGCTTCCTAGTGGAGAGAAGCTTATCTTTCAAGGTGATAGAGGTGTATCTTCTATGATCATCTCATCTATAAAACATGCATTCTAATTTTGAAGGGGTACCCAAGCTTTCTATCTCTTGTAAGGGACACTTCAAAATAAGTGCCAGAGTTAAACGAGTTTGTTGTGGTACGAGACTTTCTTGATGCGTTTCTTGAAGTCTTACCTGGAATGCCTCATGTTAGAGAGATTAATTTCTCTATCGACCTTGTACCTGGTGCTGAGCCTATTTCAAAAGCACCCTATCATATAACGGTTAAGGAACTTCAAGAGTTGAAGTCACAATTACAAGAAATGCTGGAGAAGGGATTTATTCGCCCTAGCACCTCACCTTGGGGAGCACCAGTTCTCTTTGTTAAGAAGAAGGATGCTAGCATGCAACTCTACATCAATTACAGGGAGTTTGAACAAGCTTACCATGAAGAACAAGTATCCTTTGCCGAGGATAGATGATTTGTTTGATCAACTGGAGGGAGCCATAGTCTTTTCCAAGATTGATCTAAGGTCTGGATATTATTAGTTGAGGATTAAGGAGGAAAATATTCCTAAGATAGCATTTAGCTTAAGGTATGGACACTACGAGTTCATAGTGTTATCTTTTGGGCTAACAAATGTCCCAGTTGCTTTTATAGATCTGATGAATCGAGTCTTCAAGCTAATGCAAGATAGTTTTGTCATCGATTTCATAGATGACATCCTGATCTATTATTGTGATGAAGAGCATCATGCCAATCATCTTCAGGAAGTGTTGCAAACTTTAAGAGGCAATGAGTTGTTTGCCAAGTTCTCTAAATACAAGTTTTGGCTGAAGAGTGTGACTTTTCTAGGTCATGTAATTGATGGGGATGGTATTTTTATGGACCAACATAAGGTGCAGGCTATAATTGATTGGCTAAGACCTATGACAGTGACATAGATACAAAGTTTCCTTGGGTTAGCTGGCTGCTACAGAAGGTTTGTAGAGGAGTTTTCCAAGATTGCTGCACCTTTGAGTAGATTGACTTAGAAGGTAGTTAAATTTGAGTGGAGCAGTTAATTTAAGGAAGCTTTTTAAGAGTTAAAGATGTAAAACCCCTTTTAATTTTATTTTTTTGGGTGTAGTTAGTCTATACGAACTAACTTAGTACGGACGAACAGTTAAAAATTCCTTCAGTTGGTCTGTACGAACCGTCAGTACGAATAGAACAAATTGGAGGTTCATTTATACGAACCAAAATTTGTCTGTACAAACTAAAAAAATATTTTTGACAGATCCCTTCATCCAGGGACGAAAATCAATTGTCATTTGTACGATCTGTGTACAGAGGAGAACATCTCGGGACGAATGAAAAACATCGTCCGTACGATATGTATACAGAGCCGATCGTCCCGGTACGAATGTAAATGTCATCCGTACGAATGTAAATATCATTTTTTTTATATAAAGGATTGTTTGATCGTTTTGAAGAGAGAGAAAAGTTAGAGAGAGAAAGAGAAAGAAAAAGCTTAGTTTCGGAGGCCGCGGAGCGATTTTCGTCCATCATCGCAGTTGGAAGAATTGTTCATCTCGCAGTAAGGAATTTGAAAATTATTTCTGATTTTGAAGATTTTGAGTTTTGATATTTTATGCTTAGTTTTGTTTTTCTATTACCGAAAGATGTGCATAACTTTGTATTGATGAAATTTTTACTACGTAACTTTTGATATGTTGTAGATATTATGATTTTTCACGTTTTGAATATGTTTTGGAGATTTTTCACCAACTATTTTGATTTATGTGGGATTTATATCGAATAGAAAATTATTCGGATGTTAAAAAATAGTGCTACAGTATAATAAAAGTTTTGAAACATTGTTTTACACAATTACTGGTAATTTGATAATTTTTTTAAAACATTTTACAATGACTTCTTTCTACTGTATGATATTTTAAGGGTTTTCTAAATTTGAGCTAAATTATGTCTGTTAGATGCAATACATTGATGAGATGTAAACGAATGTGAATATATATTGAAAATATTGTTATATTATTATGATACGGATGTATGTGTAAAAGATGTGTGTGTAAAAGACAAGTAAAGATTGGTTGAACCGTTGGTTGGAGACTGATTGACCTGTATAGGATGGTGGACAGATAGGCTTTCCTTTAAATGTGGTTTGGTGTTATCCTCTACTGATTCACGTGATACTGATTGGGAGTTATAAGGAGATGATTACTATGCCGACAGATAAAGAGTGGCGACTCTATTTTTTGAGCCAACGGATAAGATATGATACTGATAATGATATTGATACAAGATTGAAAAATATCGTAATAGTGAGGGCTTTTACTTGTTGAGTATGAAAACTGCATTGAATTACATGTTTTAAAGAATTGTTCTTATCTTTATTATACGAATTTAATGTTACTGCATAATTTCACTGTTATAGCATTACTGTTCATGTCACTAGATTGTTATTGATACTGATACGGGAACTGATACTACTGATTCATTGTACTGACATTATGCATATGATATACTGATCAAGTGACATGTGATTCACTGAACACGTGATATAAATTATTGGATTGCATGTAATACACAGAGCACGTGATATTTAATAGCTAGAATTACAAGTGTACATTTAGATACAATTCTACTACATTGATTTGAGTTCAACAGTCACGAATGATAGTATTGTTTTAACATTTTATACCTACTGATATTATTGAACCAATGATTTCTTTTTATACGACAGATATTAATAACACGAAGATTTATTAAATGATTTGATTGATATTACTGATACGAGGATTTCTTTAATGATTTGACTAAGGTTTTAGATACGACGATTTCTCTACTGAATTGACTGATGTTATAAATACAATGACTACTATAGAGATTTAATGCACATACTAGTTCATTAAGCTTTATGGGTTTTTCTACTGTTCACTGATTCTATCACTAATGATTGTGGATTCAACTGTTTCTATATTGACTACCATTTATGTACTGATTACTATTTATGCATTGATTACTATTTCTGCATTTATTTATGTTTCTGCATTGACTCAATGATCATATATAAGTGACTACTATGATTTGACTGATTGACATACATATTGCTTCCATACTGTGCTTTAATTTCAGTTGTAGTTATTTGGTGACTTGCTGAGCTTTTGAAGCTCATTATATACGGTTAATGATTTCAGGTCAAGACAAGGGAGCAGGAGTGTGAGGTTGATAAAGAATATTCAGGTTTTTATTCCTTTTATTATAATTATTCTTTTGTACTTAGGATAAGATGGATATGTGATTAATGTGTAGATCCTGAGTATTATAAATAAACTTTTGGGAATAAATAGAATGTGAACATGATGTTTTAAATTATAGATTTTTATTAGATTGTTTATCACTGATTGATGACTATAGACAGATCTGATAGAAGATTGATTTAAAGGAAGGACTGAATAATTCTTCCAAGTTAGATCTTGGGGTGTGATAGTTTGTGGTATCAGAGCAGTGGTATTGGAAGAATTGATTGTTACTAGAGTTATAGGAATTGATTGAGAGTTGGGTAGAATGGGTAGTTTCAAGTGCATCATTTTGTATACATAGTTGTATGTGTGTATTATTCAGATTATATTGAACTGTACAGGTGAAAAGTTAAATGAATAATCCAGAGTCAAGTGTACCAAATGAGCAACATAGTGTAGCTTCAGTACCTTTTATAAAGTATGATGCAGTTGGCTACTATTATAGTTATGGGTGATATATAGAGTACGTTGACTTGAAGTAAAGAGGAAGAAGCAGACAAGCATTTATGAATATTTCATAAGCAGAAGCCTCCGTTGTTCAAAGGAGCTGTATGACCTTAGGTTGCTGAAGATTGGTTAATGAGAATAGAAAAGATTTTTAACAGTATGCAGTGTCCGAAAAGTCAGAAGGTGCCTTTGGCTGTGTTCCTATTTGAAGGAGAAGCAGAGAGATGGTGGATTGGACAACAGAGAGAGAAATTTTAGGGGAAGAAAAATGCTGAGACTCCTTGAGACAAATTCACCATGGTGTTTAGGATGTGGTTTGTACCTCCATCACCCTCACGACAAATGTAAGAATCTTTCATCAAATTGTAATAAGGACATAAGACAGTGATGCAGTATGAGGCCGAGTTTACTGCACTTGCTAGGTATGCTTCTCATTGGATCCCTACCACTGAAGAAAAGTGTTATAGATTTCTGTAAGGATTGAATAGGAGCTGAGACACCCACTAGTTTCATTACAGATTCATGAGTTTTTTGAGTTGGTAGAGCGGACCAAACTGATAGAGATGGATTTGTCAACACCAACATCAAGATATGACATAAGCAGTAGGATGAGCAGAGATGAACCAAGTAGAGAAAGAGATAGAGACAAGAAAAGTAAGTATAGTGATTCAAGGGGATCTGCATCGGTAGCATCTTCTAGCAGCTACAGCGAGTGTATTAATTATGGTCGACAATATGCAGGTCAGTGTTATTTATTGACGGGGTAATGTTTTTGTTGTGTACAGTAAGGACATAGAGTAGCAAACTGTCCTCAGAGAGGATTTGGAGGAAGAACTGATTCTGGTACAGAACAGTCTAAAGATATTATAGGACAGAGGACTGTTGGCTCAAGAGCATATAATGAAATATCAACTAACATGACGAATGATAGAGCTGTCAGTGATAGTCAGAGGGAGGTCGTTGCAGCACGACTTACTGCTCCTACTCTAGTGATGCCACGTGTATACAGTTTACAACATTATGAAGATCAACAATGACCTGAAAGTTCTACTGGTAAGAAATTTATTTGACTGACTGATTGACATGATATATCATACATAATGAATGCATGTGATCGAATGAACTGTATGAATATATGATTTTTTATGAGAATTGATTTTGATTTGATTTGATTTGAGTTTTGATTGGATGAATTTGTTTTATATCGATTTTGTTTTCGAACCCTTAAGGGAAATGTCAGGGACGATATTTTTCTTAAGGTGGGTATATTGTAAAATCCCTCCAAATTTCTTTTTTTTATGTAGTTTGTCTGTATGAAATGAATTTAGTATGAACGAACAGTTAAAAATTTCTTCACTTAGTCTGTACAAACCGTCACTATGAACAAAAAAAATTGGAGGTTCATCTATACGAATCGGAATTCGTTTGTACGAATTGAACAAATATTTTTGTCAGAGCCCTTCGTCTAGGAATGAAAATCAATTATCGTCTGTACGATCTATGTACAGAGAAGATCGTCCTGGTACAAACGTAAATGTCGTCCGTACGAATGTAAATATCTTTTTTTTATATAAAGGACTGTTTGATCGTTTTGAAGAGAGAGAAAAGCTAGAGAGAGAAAGAGAAAGGAATGCTTGGTTTCAGAGGTCGTGGAGTGATTTTCGTCTGTCGTCACAGTTAGAAGAATTATTCGTATGTAGTAAGGAATCTAAATCCTATTTTTGATTTTAAAGATTTCAAGTTTTAATACTTTTTTTGCTCAGTTTTGTGTTTCCGTTACCGAAAAATGTAAATAACTTTGTATTGAAAAAAATTTTACGTCGTAACTTTTGGTTTGTTGTAGAGATTATAATTTTTCACATTTTGAATATTTTATTGAGATTTTTCACCGGGTATTCTAATTTTTGTGGGATTTATATAGAATAGAAAATTATCAAGATGTTGAAAAATAGTGCTATAGTATAATAAAAGTTTTGAAACATTGTTTTATACAATCACTGTAATTTGGTAATTTTCTAAAACTATGCATTTTACAACGACTTCTGTCTACTGTACGATATTTTAAGGGTTTTCTTAATTTGAGCTAAATTATATCTGTTAGATGCAATACATTGATGAGATGTAAGCGAATGTAAATATATGATTAAAAGTATTATTATATTACCGTGATACGGCTGTGTGTATAAAAGACGTGTGTGTAAAAGAAAAGTAAAGGGTGGTTGAACCGTTGGTTGGAGACTGATTGACCTATATAGGATGGTGGGCTGACAGGCTTTCCTTTAAATATGGTTTAGTGTTATCATTTACTGATTCACGTGATACTGATTGAGAGTTATAAGGAGATGATTACTATGCTGACGAGCAAAGAGTGACAACTATATTTACTGAGCTAACAGATAAGATATGATAGTGATACTAATACTGATACAAGACTAAAAAAACACCATAATAGCCAGGGCTTTTACTTGTTGAGTATGACTACTGAACTGAATTACATGTTTTAAAGCATTGTTCTTATCTTTACTATACGGATTTACTGTTACTGCATAATTTCACTGTGATAGCATTACTATTCATGTCTCTGGATTGTTACTGATACTGATACATGCACTGATACTACTGATTCACTATACTTATATTATGCATGTGATATACTAAGTAAGTGACATGTGATTCACTGAACACGTTATATAGATTACTAGATTGCATGTAATACACTGACCACGTGATATTGAATAGCTAGAATTATAAGTGTATGTTTTGATATGATTATATTGCATTGATTTGAGTTCAACAGTCACAAATGATAGTATTGATTTAATGTTTAACACTGACTAATATTATTGAACCGATGATTTCTCTTTATACGACTTAGATTAATTACACAAAGATTTATTAACTGATTTGATTGATATTATTGATACGATGATTTCTTTAATGATTTGACTAAGGTTTTAGATACAAAGATTTCTCTACTAAATTGACTGATGTTATAGATACAATGACTACTATAGAGATTTAAGGCATGTACTGATTCATTGAACTTTATGGGTTTTCTATTATTCACTGATTCTATCACTAATGATTGTGGATTCAACTGTTTCTATATTGACTACCATTTTTGTTCTAATTACTGTTTATGCATTGATTATTATTTCTACATTGATTTTTGTTTCTGTACTGACTCAACATATGTAAGTGACTTCTATGATTTGAATGATTGACATGCATATTGCTTCAATACCGTACTTTGATTTCAGTTATAGGTATTTGGTGACCTGCTATACTTTTAAAACTTATTATATGTGGTTAATGATTTCAGGTCAAGGCATGGGAGCAGAAGTGTGAGGTTGATAAAGAATATTCAGGTTTTTGTTTCTTTTATTATAGTTATTCTTTTGTACTCAGGACAAGATGGATATGTGATTAATGTGTAGATTCTGAGTATTGTAAATGAACTTTTGCGAATGAATAGAATATGAACATGATGTTTTAAATTATAAATTTTTGTTATACTGTTTGTCACTCAGGACAAGACTGTTTGTCACTGGTAGAAGATTGATTTAAAGGATCGACAGAATAATTCTTCCAAGTTAGATCTTGGGGCGTGACAAAAGACTCATTTAGTGACTATATCGATTCTTACTATTCCTTCAAGTATTGAGGGATTTCAGATTTTCAATGATGTGTCGCTAAAGGGTTTGGGTTGTGTCTTGATGCAACATGGGAGAGTAGTTGACTACGCCTCTAGGCAATTGAAATGTCATGAGAAGAACTACCCAACCCATGATTTGAAACTTGTAGCTGTAGTGTTTTCTTTGAAGATTTGGAGACACTATCTTTATGGTGTACATTGTGAAGTATATACAGATCACCAAAATCTGAAATACATTTTCACTTAGAAGGAGCTAAATTTAAGGCAAAGGAGATGGACGGAATTGCCTAATGATTATGATTTTGATATTCAATATCATCTAGGAATAGCCAATGTTGTTGCTGATGCCTTGAGTAGAAAATTGCCAGTAAAGTTAAATGGTTTACTAACTCAATAAGAGAAGCTGATTGAAGAGATGGATAGATTGGAGTTATCTATAGTACTTCCTACAACTGAAAATATAGGATGGTTGAGTCAATTGATAGTGCAAGTTTATTTGAAAATCAAGATAGCTGAAGCCTTATGGAAGGATCCTGATTTTATGAAGATCATTCAGTTAGTAAAGGCTAGTCTTGAAGAGGATTTCATTTTTGATGAAGACAATCTCCTTTGTTATAAGGGCAAGGTTTGTGAGCCTAATATTGATGACTTGAGGAAGGATGTTCTTCATGAAGCTCATCACTCTACTTATACTATTCATCTTGATAGTAATAAGATGTATTAAGACCTTAAGAGCTTATTTTGGTGGCCCGGGATGAAGAGGAGTGTAGTTGATTTTGTTGCTAAGTGTATTGCATGTCAGTTGGTAAAGGCTGAACATCAAAGGCTGGGTGGATTACTTCAAGCCTTATCGATTCCAGAGTGGAAGTGGGATGACATTGCTATGGATTTTATGTCAGGTTTACCCATATCTCAATAGGGTATTAATACTATTTGGGTTATCATTGATAGGCTTATAAAGTCTGCTCACTTTTTGCCTATCCAACTGACTGATTCAATTGAGAATCTAGCAATGTTATATGTGGCTGAGATTATTTGTTTGCATGGTGTGCCTAAGTCTATTGTATCTAATCGAGATGGTAGATTTACTTCTAAAATTATAACAAAAGATATGGACATACATCCAGATCTTACTTATTTTGAAGAACAAGAACATATTTTGGAGTTCAGTGTGAAGCAACTAAGGAGCAGGGAGATTCCTTTCGTTAAAGATCTATGAAAGCATGGGTTGGAGAAGAATGCCACTTGGGAGAAGGAGTCGAAAATGAGGAAGTGCTATCCTCATCTCTTTGAGTAAGATATGATTATCTTTCCTCTCTTTTAATTTTCGAGGACAAAATTTTTATTAGGAGGGGAAAATTGTAAAAACTGAAATTAATTGTTCGAGTGCGTCACACGCATGTCGATGCATCACGATGAACTTAGGCAAAATTTCAAAGTCTTCAGAATTCGACAAAATAAATTTTATTAAATTTGACATAAAATTCCAATCAAAATGATATAAAAGAATTTATATCAAATTTTGTACGGTTTGGGAATTAAAATTCGCCAAAGAAGTTTAAGAAATATTTAGCATTTTCTTCCATTTTTGCCCCCATCAGCCCTTAAGAAAATGTTTATGAATAAGGGTACATGCGTAAATTGGCCTTAACCCTATTTCCCTAAAAGCACCTCACACCTAAGGGACTGAACATTTCAGTCCTTTGTTCGTTCCATTCGGCCGCACGTGAGAGAAGAGGGAGGAGGCGACGGGAGAGCTCGGGGAGTGGCGGTCGGCTTGATTTTTTGGCGAGATCTTTTAGGAAAATGTTAGAGGAAGACCTAGAGAAGCTATGATGTAAGTCAATCTTGAAAAATCTTATTCTTTTCAAGAAATTTTCTTGAAGCAAATATTTAGGGTTTGGATTTTATTGAAGATTTCTTTAGAAGAACTTTAGGGCTTGGTTATACCTACTTTTTTAAGACTTAAGCTTGAAGGTTTCTTAAGGAAAATCATAGGTTCTAAAATTAGGGTTTCTCCATTTAGGATTATTTTTGTAGGGATTGCTAGAAGATATTAGGGAAACAAACTTTATGAAGAAAAATGCAAATTTTTCTTTAAGAATTTGGGTTTTATAAATTAGGGTTTTTCCAAAACTAGGGTTTTTGATCTTGCATGTTAACAAATATTATTCCTAAAGGTTTAGGGAGCTCTCTAATGAGGGGAAACTTAATTTTTGAGAAAAAAAATAATTTTCCTAATTTTTTTATGATTAAATATGAAATTTTAATGACTGAAATTTATATATAGAAAAAGGGAATGTTTTTATATGCAAATGGAATGAAATTGGTGCAATCATAGGGTTTCAAAAATTGGGTTTAGAGCAAAGCCAAAAATTTATATTAAAAAGATAATAAATGGTGTAGGAAAATTTAGAGAGTGAACTATTAATGAGAATATATAATTATTGTTTGTGATTGTGTTCTTTAGGTCGAAAGGTCGATTCAAGGAATTGTGTGAAGAAGTTTAACGAAGGAAACCTAAGGTAAGTGACACTACATTCTAGAGTACATGTTTTTTTTTTCTTAGGTGTATATTTCCCTTATGTCATTTTATTATGTTCATGTTAGCATGCAAGATAGAAAGCTTTTACATAAAAGTAACATAGTACTTTACAAGTTTTCATGTGAAATCAAATGCTTATATGCCACGTTCACTTAGTACTTATTTGCTTAAATCATATGCTTATATGGATAGAAAGCTCTTCATATGTTAAAACGTTCAATTTCATGCTAAATCAACTGCATCATCTTCATGCTTAATCAAATTCATCATATGTATGATTCATATTATCATTTTATATTATGATATTGAAATGCAAAGTTTGAGCATGTTGAGGCGGAGTACCAATGTGGTGCCTTGGCATAATAAGGCTCTTTGGAGCAAATATGGCCCTTTGAGGCAATATGGAAAGAAAGGAAAGAAAGGAAAATGATATGGCCATTAAATATGTGTACCTGATCAGTACAATTTTGGTACTCCGGTACGGATGTATATGATACGAATAAGAGAATAAAAATATTAATGAATAGCATGAAATTGAAAAACATATCATGAATGAAAGAAAGGATAAGGATATGATGTAATAAGTCTCATGTAAAGCATGCGATTCAAGACATTATGGTAAACATAGCACATGGCATTTTCCATACACTAAGCATATGACATTGAGACATAGAAGCATATGTTATCAACTTGCATATTGTTTTCTTCTTTATTGCACTTGAACTTTAGATGCAGTTGTCATTTGTTGAGCGTAACTCACTCCTAAGTTTCAGGATACTTTTCAAGAGAACCTACTCGTAGGTGATGGCGGAACACCCAAGGTTCACCTACAGTCGACATATATTGACTGACAGTTCTTTTGATGTTTTCCTAGTTGTAGTTGATTTTTCTTTTGGGTGGTTTTCACATGAATAGTTCATTTTTCTAACCACCTTGTGTATATGAACTCTCTTTTGAAATGAATTAAAATGTTAAATATATGTTTTGGAAAAAGTTTAGTGGCACTTTTAATTCCTGTTAAAGTTTTTTTAATTTTTAAATACATGTTTTATGATGATTTAAATTTTTTGAACATCTGATTCCATTCCCGCCTCTTCTATACGAGCTAACCGGGCTGGGTCGTGACAAAAGCACTATCAGCAGCTGCAGCTAGAACTTTATCGTGAAGGAAAGGCAGATATTCTAGAATTCTGAAGTGGATCATATCTAAGTTTTAGATTCCATAAATAAATTTATATTCATCCTGTTGTTTTAGTTCAAATATTTGGTACCTGAAGTCATTTTCGCAGGCCAAAAGGGAGACAAAAGTAACTTCACGACCATTCACCTGTAATTTTAAAATATGAAAGTTCTCCATAGTAAATCTTTTTCCTTCCAAATACCAAAAGTTAAAATATACTTATGCGCATGCATCCATCATGGCATTCTCTATCCAGATACCTAAAGTTAAAACTTAATGAAGGATCAATTCAAATGAGGAAAAAGTTGCAAGTGTATTAGGGGAAACTGCCTTCATCTACGCACATCCAAGCCCACCTACAAGAAGGCGTCTGCCCAAAGGTTCCTCAACTTTCATACCTTGACCAACTAACTACTAAGTTCATCTTCTCTGAAGCATAATTTACTCGCTTTTCCTCTAGGCGATCCAAGACTCAACATAGGTAACTGATAGCCCCTAAAAGGCTTTCATCTATCAAAAACATCCCTTGCGTGAAACTCACTCGCAAACTCGCCCACTTTTATTTAGCATTATCAATCTTCCCCACATTACAAAGGCAGATCATCAAAGCTATACATCCCTCACTCTCCCTCCAACCAATAGGCAACACGTGTCTAGGATAGTCTATGTAGTGTTGTACTTTTTATATCTTTTTGGAATGTAGCCTTTTCTTAGCCCTCAAAATCTTATAAATAACAGGTGATAAAGAGCTTTTTTCATCTTTTAAATCTTATGTTACTTGAATCTTTTTCTGCCTGATTGAGATTTTGAACATTTTTATTATAGTCATTCTCTTATTTTACCCTATAGCATTTCTGCATTCTCTTCATTCTCACATAGGCTCTTGATCACATGCTCACAAAGCATCTGCTAATAAGGTTGGGTATCATCCATGGACAAATTTGAATATAATATATATATTCTTTGAGGAATGTTTCTGTCGAAATGTTGCAATGAGTATATATTTGTTATGAGCATAAATATAATGGACGTTTATGTTAGAAGAACTTTGAAATTTCTAATTTCACATTTGAATTTGGAAAGAATTTTATTTATAAATTGAACTATTAGCATGCTATACAAGCTAGCAATCCGTGAGCATGCATCAAGATTTGGCACATGAGGAATTATTGCAATTCAAGCAAAAGTTTAATTACTCATTCTCAGAGCCCAAATCATTCAGAGATACATTCAGAATCTTTAAAAAAATAATCAAAGAGCTTCTCTGATTTTCCTCAAAGAGTTTTTTAACCTTGATAATTAAGTGTGATTTTCAAGTAGATAGCAAATTTCAAACGGCATTTTAAAGCTAGCACATTAGATAGAAAGATTTTTAACACGAACTATGCTTTCATGAAAGGTGGATTGCATGAGTAAGCAAAATTTGGCTAAGATTTTGTGAATTCAAGAAGGAAGCTCAGAATCTAAAGAATTCTAGGCTGCTATAAAATTCTTAATCACTGGTTGAGCATAACAGGCTTGTTGCCTTTATTAAATTTCAAAACACCGTAACAGGTTTCTAGAAGGCAGCTAATAAATAGTAGCATAAGTTCGTCATCCAAAATATAAAATCAGCTCAATGAAAATCTTTTATTCCAGAAATTAAATTAAGTTGGCAAACTGATGAAAGAACAAAAGCCTGATCATGAGTGGAATCACATTGCTCGGGTAAAAAGAACTTAATGTCTAATGGAAAAAAAATAATTTATAGCTATGCAACAACCAAAAACTAGAGCATGACTGAAGAATGTAATTTTTAGCATTGAAGATTTCTTCAGAAGTCATTCAGGCATGGCCTGAGAAATCACACTTTAAAAATGGTATGAGAGAAAATTCAATAAACATGACTTTAAAGGGATAATTAAGAGGTTAAGGGTTGATTTGGCTCATAGGGAGTAATAGGAATGGTTTAAGACAACACACATTAAGAAAAAAAGCATGAAAGCATATTCCATGGAACATTCTCTCTCTAGAAAACACTTGTATATGCAAGGTTTATTTGTCCTGGCTGGCATAGCACTTGTGATGTGTTAGGGTCAAACTCATGCTAATTCTGCTTCAACTATTTCCAATGCTTGTGCATGTCCGGAGCTCTCCCTTGTGTCCTCACGCTCTCACATTGGACATTGATGCTTGGTTTTGCACTCATGTAGTGCTTGAAGTGCGTTTGACTCAATGTCAAGCGAATGCACTTCATGCTTTCACATCCCCTACTTTCATCATTCAAGCGTGTGGGAGAAGTCACCCTCACTTTCTCGCACTCTCGTACGAGGCACTTCCACTAGGTAGTGCACTTGCATAGAGTGTGATAAAACCATCTCCATGCCTAGGTTGGCAACCTTACTATTTTAGGTTGGCTCATCACTAGTGAATTTTTGTTCCAAATCAAGTGTCTAGCAATGTGCCTTCCTAAATACTTAGCATCCTATCCACTTTTTATGCAGACTACTTCTTAAGTACAATTGTAATTTGTTGCTTCCCATTTAGTCATGCCTAACCTCTATGGAGCCATCCTTGACTTGTGCATGTTATTTCACTGGGGTCGTAGGGGGGATAAGTGATGTGGCACATAAAGCTAGCTACATCACTAGATCAAGAGCCAAAGAATTAGGTGACCCAATTATTAGAGCCAAACCAAAAGGTCAAATTCATTTGAATTATTGAAGCCATGGGTGATTAGTGATTTGGCACATAAAGATGGCCGCATCACTAGATCAAGAGTCAAAGGAGGTGACCTTATTACTAGAGCCAAATAAAAAGGTCAAATTCATTTGAAGAATTGAGGCCATGAAGATGATTTGGATGTTTACTTTTATTATTATTATGTAGTATTTGAATTTGTGTATGTATTGATATAATTTGTGTGAATTGTTAGCTATAAAATTGATGTCTTGTTAATGGTCAAAGTCTAGTAATGTAGAGTCAAACTAGGATATTGTGGCACAAACCATTAGTAAAAAATTGATCAACTGGCATGTGCAAAGAAGAGGGGCCCAGCCATATAAGGATAGAATGTAGTTAGGATGGTAGTTTTGAGTGATTATAAGTCAAAGTTCAATACTACCAATTCCCACCTCGTACTTGAATTTGAATAGGGAATTTATGGGATGTAGATGGAAAGATATGTATTAAAACTCCTTATTTCTGAAGTTAATGGATGGTTTGTTGATTTTTCCTTGCCTTGGATTAATTCCATGCAAAATTTGGTAAGCTAGGTGGCCAGCTATAGCAAGAACTTGAGTGAGTTCTTGTGCTTCCCTACTTTGGTGAGTAAGGGACATTTTTATTTACTTGCAACTTTATGTATTTTTGTGTTTAGTTCCCTGTGATTGTGCATTTCATATTGTTCCTTGTGATTTTCCTTTGTTATTCTAACTTTCCACCAAAGATTTTCATGTTCAAATGATTTGGTGAATTCTAAAACCTTATGGAGAGAGGATGAAAAATCCACCACATAATATCTTTCCTACACCTATTCACAGACCTCTATCAGAACTTAAACTTTAGCCTATCCAGAAGAAGAATGCTAAACTTTAATTGATTATATTTTCCCCTACTAATAGAGAGGGTTATTCCAACATCTTGGATAAGAATCTTATCATTTCACAACCATTATAAACATTAATGTTATCAAGGTAGGATTCAATACTATTCAAAAAAAATTTCTGAAATTGGATCATGTTCCATACTTCATATGAGAGTCTAGAAAAGTTGCACTTAAACTAGCTGAATATAACATTGCTGATATAATAGCTCCTCTTCTATCAAAATTTAAGGATATATATCTCGAAGACCTTCCTGATGGTCTCCACCCCTTAGGATATTGATGCAGGCAAAAATTTGGGAAAAGCTCCAAATTTTTGCGAGCAAAAACTAGACTCTTCCTAGGATAAGAAAATACAGTAAAATATGAAAAATACGACAAACTAAAACTTTTTATAAGATAAAAATACTTACAAACTATGACACCTACACAAAATAAAAACACCTAAAGGAGCTTGCATTCGTCGAGAAGAAAAATACAGGTGGGGTGGACACTTGCGGGAAGAAGAATGAGATTAGAGGCCGAGACGAAGAGCGGAGAAGCTCACAAGCCTTCCCAAGAAGTAGAAGAAGAAGTGGAACATGGTCGCAAGCTTTTCCAACAAAAGCCACAGGCTTTCTATTCCAAAAATCACTTACATCACTAACTTTTTTATTTGCGAAAACATCACATATATATAGGATAAAAGGTATAGCTAAACAACCACTATAATCATTAATTAAACCCATTAAAATGGGAGATGTAGAAGGTCAAAAAGCATAGCACCCAAAAAGCCACCAAGGAGGGCCAGCTGGCTTACCAAAATCAGCAGCCAAATAGCCCAAAATAACAGCTCAAAAGGCATCCAAAATAACAACCAAATTCATCCCCATCCAGGATATAAGGGACGAAACCAGCAGAAATCAAAGAAGCAAGAAAAAGGGAGTGGAACCTCAATAGGTAACCTCAACAGGTTCCTTCACGGGAACAACAACAACCAAGGGAAAACCAAGAGGAGAAGTAACGCGAACAACAACAACCAGGAGAAAACCGAGAAGACGAGGGGAAGGGAAGAGTCACAAGAAGAGGAAAAGACATGGTCTTAGCTCCTCATAATAAGCTTAACAAGAAGAATACCTTTTCAAATTAATGAGCTAACATTTGGTCAAGCATTTATGAGCTAGAACTAAGAAAATTCCAAGATTTCAGCTCAAAACCAGAACAGTCAAAGCCCATTCGAGAACAACAAACAACTCCAAATCGAGAACAACAAGCAACCCAAGGACAAGAGGATCAAGTTGATTTGACCCCTCCCTTGCCTACATCAATTATACCAATTTGATGCAAGAAATATTTTGGGAAAGCCCCCAAATTTTTGTGAACAAAAACTAAACTCTTCTTAGGATAAGAAAACACAAAAAATACTCAAAAAGACACTTTTATAATATAAAAAGATGATTACAAACGACGCTTACAAACTTAGGAAAATAAAGACACCTTAAACACCAAAACTTGTTTTGCCTTGAGAAGAAGGATATAGGTGACATCAAACTTGCGGAGGTCTAACGAGAAAAGAATATGAGACGAAGGAGAAGAAGCTCGCAAGATTTCCTATAAGAGGAGAGGAATGGAACAAGCTCTCAAGCTTTTCCACGACGAAACCCACAGGTTTAGGCTCCAAAAATCACTCACATAACTAACCCTTTTCAAGCCTCAAATCAGCCCCTATATATAGGAACAAAGGGGGAAACCAAACAGCCACCCACCTCTATTCAAACCAATGAAAAAGAGGGAAATAGAAGGGCAAAAGACATTCCAAACAGCAGCTGAAAAGGCATCCCAAATATCAGCCAAATTCATCCCATTCCAGCTTACAAGGGGCGGAACCACCAGAAATTGAGGAGGCCAGGAAAAAGGTGGCAAAACCCCAACAGTTCTTTCACGGGAACAACAACAACCAAGGGAAAACCAAGAGGAGAAGTCACGGGAAAAACAACAGCCAGGAGAAAACTGAGAAGATAAGGGGAAGGGAAGAGACACAAGAAGGGGAAAAGACAAGGTTTTAACTCCTTATAATAAGCTTAATAAGAAGAATACCTTTTCAAATTAATGAGCCAACATTTGCTCAAGCATTTATGAGCTAAAACTAAGAAAATCCCAAGATTTCAGCTCAAAACCAAAATAGCTAAAGCCCATCTAAGAACAGGAAACAACTCCAAACAGAGAATAAAAAGCAGCCCAAGGACAAGAAGATCAAGATGATTTGACCCCTCCCTTGCCTACATCAATTCTTCCCCACTTAAGAAAATCTCATCTCTTGACGAAGAAGCTTTTGATTTTTCCCGAGGAGACAAAGTAGGTGCTTCAAGCTCTTGAATTTTGTCTGCATACCTTTTCAATACCTCGTCTCACTCTCGCTTGAATTGTTCTTGTAAAGATTCTTTCTTTTTCATGTACTGCTCTGTACACAAATGCATCTTCAATTGGAGCCTTTATAATTCATTCTGTCAGGGATTTGTCGAATTTTCTTCCGTCGAAACCCATTTTTCCATCGGAAGAGGAACTTCAAAATCTTTTGGGTTGCATTCTTCCACAATATACTCAATTTTTTTTTGTGATTTTCTATTTTTTAGAAAACTTAAAAAAGACACAAAACAACCTAGGAAGACACAAACCTAGGCTCTGATACCAATTTGATGCAAGCAAAAATTTGGGAAAAAGCCCAAATTTTTCTTGCAAAAATAAAGCTTTCCTAGGTAATAGAAATTATACGAAATACCCAAAAATAGACAAAATATGACTTCACTTTTATAAAAAAAAAACCTATTACAATAAACGACTCTTATAACTCTTGACACTTACAAACTTTTGACATAAAAAATCTAAACTTTCATTACATTTGTTGAGAAGAAGGATACAGGTGGGGTCAATCTTGCGGAGAGAAGAAAGAGATTAGAAACCGAGACAAAGAAGGAGAATCTCATAAGCTTTCCTAGAAGAAGAGAGGAATGGAACAAGCTCGCAAGATTTTCCACAACGAAACCCGTAGGTTTTGGCTTCCAAAAATCACTCACATATCATCCTTTTTTCCAACTCAAAACATCTCTAATTTATAGGCAAAAGGAAGAAGCTAAACAGACATAACACCTCCAACCAAAACCAATCAGTTTTGGGGAAATGAAAGGACAAAAGACACCACAATATCCCACAAAAAACTGCATAGAAAATAGGGAGAAAAAGCTACGGGAAATCTAGCCAGCAAAGCCACAGGAAGCCCATCCAGTAAGAGACCCGAGGAGCCAGCACAGGAAACAGGGCAGAGACTCACAGGAAAACAGCTAGGGGAAAACCGAGAGGGAGAAGTCACGGGAACAACAACAGCTAGGAGAAAACTGAGAATACAAGGGGAAGGGAAGAGACATAGGGAGAGGAGGAAGTAACCAAGGGGAGGAAATCAAAGGGCCAAAAGCTAGGGGAAATGCACCAAATAAATCTTCAAATAATTTCAGATTTATGAGCTGAAAGATTAGAGATTAAACATTTAAGAGCTGATTTTAGAAGCTCAGCAAAAATTAAAAACCCAACTTGTTTTGACCCCCCTGCCAACATCAGATATTCAACATGTTATTGATTTAATTCTAGGTTCACAACTTTCAAACTTACCCCACTATAGAATGAATCCCACTGAACATGCTAAGCTTAAAAGACAGGTAGATGAACTACTAAGAAAATGTTTTATCCAAGAAAGCCTTAGCCCATGTGCGGCTCCTCACTTCTTTCCTTTAAGAAGTATGGAATATGAAGAATGTGCATTAATAGTAGAACAGTCAACAAGATCACAATTAAGTATAGGTTTTCAATTCCCTGATTGGATGATATGTTAGATCTCATAGGAAATACAACAATTTTATCCAAAATTGATCAAAAGCGTGGCTATTAGCATATCAAGATAAGGGCAAGGAATGAATAAAGGATGACATTTAAAACCCCTGATGGACAATATGAGTGAATTCATGCTATTTGGACTATCTAATGCTCTCAGCACTTTCATAAGATTTATGAATACATTTCTGAAACCATTTATTGTTAAAGTTTTAATGGTATATTTTGATTGCATATTGATTTTCGGCTCAAATTAAAAAGAACATCTAGGCCACCTAAGAGTAGTTTTACTTAAGCTGCAGGAAGAAAAACTCTATATAAATTTTAAGAAATGTTTCTTTAGCAAGCCTGAGGTCACTTTTCTTAGGTTTATTGTGATTGTTGATGGCTTGAAAGCTAATCCCACCAAAATTCAAGCTTTCTTAAATTGGCCTATGCTGAAAAGCTTTACTGATGTATGCAATTTCCATGGTTTAGTTACTTTCTAGCGAAAGCTCATCAAGAACTTTAGTACTATTGTAGCTCCTATCACAAATATTTAAAAAAAAAAGAAAATTTTGAATGGATTGCATCTCCACAAAAGACCATGGAACAAATTAAAATCCTTATGACCTCATTTCATGTTTTAAAACTTCCAGATTTCAATGAAACATTTGAGGTCACGTGTGATACATCTGGTGTACACATAGGATGTGTCTAAGAGAACCATCTTGTTGCATTTTTTAGTGAAAAATTGATTGAGGCTAAGTAATGATACTCAACATATGACAAAGAATTTTATGTCTTCATTCAGACACTATGACACCAGAGATATTATCTTTTGCACAACGGTTTCATTCTAAACATTGATCACCATGCTTTCAAATTCATAAACACCCAAAAAAAGTTAAGTTGTGAGCATGCAAAGTGAGTTGAATATCTATAGGAATTTGCTTTTGTTCTGAAACATAAACTTTGAATAGAGAACAAAACCTACTGATGCAGAATTTGACAATTTCATCTTTATAATATCAAATTGCCAAATTTGACAGCATCATAGATGATTACTAAGTATGTCCAGATTTTCATTAGATCTATCATGAACATACTAAGCATGAACTACCCTTTATTACCGTCACTAATGACTATTCCATCCATTAAGGGTATCTATAGAAATGGAGACAGTTTTGCATTCCAAGGACTTCCTTTCAAATATTCCTCATCATCGAGTTGCACTATGGAGGCATTGTAGGACATTTTGGGAAGATGAAAACTTTTTAGCAAACGAGATGTTGAAAGGGTTGTGACTCAGTGTTACACCTGTGAAAAGGCCAAAACAACTAAACAACCTTCTAGATGATACAATACATGTTCTGTTTAGGCCCTAGGAAGATATTGCCATATATTTTGTATTAGGCTTACCTAGGACACCTAGAGAACATGATAGTATTTTTGTACTGGTTGATTGATTCTTTAAAATGACACATTTTCTACCTTGCTTAAAATCTAATGATGCCTCACACATATCCAATATATTCTCCAAAGACATTATTAGACTTCATGGACTTCCATCCATAATTTTTCTGATCGAGATGTCAATTTTGTATCTTACTTTTGGAAAATATTATAAAAACTCATGAGCACTCACTTAAGTTTTTTTCGGCTTTCACTGATAAACTGACGACTAGACTGAGGTAGCTAGTAAAACCTTAAGAAACCTTCTTAGGAATTAAGTAGGTAGAAGCCTAAGAAATTGGGATTGATATTTACCTACTATCAAATTTTCCTACAACAGTTTAGTTTCTAGGACTACTAACAAAACACCTTTTAAGATAGTTTATAGTTTTAATCCTAGGAAATCAATTGATCTTGCAAGCATTCCCGCTCTTTCATTTTCTTATTCAGTATTTAAATTTGCCAAAGATTTTCAAAGCCTTCATGAAAATGTTAAACAACAATTGGAAGCATACAATACAACATATGTGAAACTAGAAATAAAAATATTTTTTTTGGGAATTTAATGTAGGTGATTCTCTGTTAATTTAAATTTGCCCTAAGAGTTATCTATCCCTTACATTTAAAAAACTTCAATCTATGTCATGTGGACCATTTGAGATTATTAGGAAATTTTACACTAAGGCTTATGTTATAAATTTGCCTATAGACATGTCTATTAGCCCTATTTTTAGTGTGATTGATTTAATATCTTATGAAGGAGTTAGCCAACCTCCAAAATTGCAGGATACTTCTCTTTTCGATGAAAAAGATCACTTTTTGCAGGGACCAATCCAACAATCCTTTGAGGTGGATCACTTCATTACTTATGAGGAGAGCGAGATAGGAGATCACAGAGTCTTAGTAAGGTAAAAGGATAAGCCATCAACTGATGGTACTTGGCTTACGATGGAGACATTCAGAAACTTGCACCTGACTTGGAAAAAGATGATCTAGATTTTAACTTAGGGAGAAGAGTTCTTCACAACATAGGAGAACTGATGTGGCACATAAGGATGGCCCCATCACTAGATCAAGAGCCAAAAAGGAGGCCCTATTACTAGAGTCAAATCCATTTGAAGCATTGAAGCCACGAAAATAATTTTGATGTTTAGTTTTATGTAGTGTTTGAATTTTTGTATGTATTAATATAATTTGTGTGAATTGTTGAGTTATACAAACGATGTCTTCGTAATGCTCAAAGTCGAGTAATATAGAGTCAAACTAGGATGATGCAGTACTAACCTTTAGTCAAAAAAATGGTCAAATGTAATGTGGAAAGATTAGGGGCCTGGCCATATGAGGAGAGGAAGCAGTTAGGATGGTAGTTTTGAGTGGTCACAAGTCAAAATTCAACACCATCTAATCCCTCCTTGTATTTGAATTTGAATAGAGAAGTTATGGGATATTTATGGAGGGAAGTTTATGTATTAAAACTCATTAATTTTTAAGTTAATGGATGATTTGTTGATTTTTCATTTCCTTGTTTTAATTCCATGCAAAATTTGTAGGCTAGGTGGCAAACCATATCAAGAACTTCGGTGAGTTCTTGTGCTTTCCTACTTTGGAGAGTAGGAGACCTGATTTGTGATTTTATGTAATTTTTTGTTTACTTTTATGTGATTGTAGATTTTGTATTGCTCTTTGTAATCTTTCTTTATTATTTCTTTCTTTCCCTCAATTAATATCAAGTTCAAGCAGTTAGGTGAATTCGAAAAACTTTTGGATCAATTCTGAAAGAACATGAAATTGGTGCATCAATTGTAAATGAAATTTTACGTTTTGGTGTTGATTTGTTCATCTTTTATCTCACAATTATAATCTAAAAATATATCTATTATTTATTTACAAATTGTAGAGTTAATTGATGCCCCATATCAGTCCTCTATTACTTTTTTATTTATAATTTATGTTTTGTGGATTATTGACCATTAAACCTTGTGTAAACACCTTCAAATATCCCCAATTCCAAATCAAACCTTCCATTTGTCTTTAACATAACCCATTTAAATCATCAAACTTCATTGAGAATTCTAAAAATTCCAAGCATTTTCCTAAAGTTGGTTGGCTCTGGACAGATCTAACCCTTTATGTTCTAAAACCCATAACTCCATAAATCCTACACCAAACATCACCAAACTCACCAAAACTTATTTAGATACTCTTAGCTTTCTATAAAGACATTGTTTGCCCTAATTGGAATATTATATATCAAGTTACATAAGTTGCAAATTAAGTATTACATTCTGGGCAAAAACCTGAGAGTGTGTTAGAATCTTCCACATTCATCCACTCCACTTCAAATAAAATGCCACTAGTCAAATTAGAGTCTCCTAACCTTTGGGAGAGACTAAGTCCATATGATCATTTATTAATGATCTTGATCCATCTCAACACACACACACACCAATAAGGATCTTACTATTCAATATGTCCTCTCCTCTCAATTCATCACATATTTTATAGAAGATCCTAATTAAACTTAATCTGAATATGCCATCCTTCAAGGTAAACCAAAACTCATATTTTCTAATGAAGCGAGATCTCCCAATTTGCTTCTCATTTCTCATTCTCCATTGTTGGAGAGTTTTTCTAAGGTCGTCACGAAATGGAGATTATTAGAAGGTTCATGGACAATTTGAGATTTCATAGAGATTATTCAAATTAACTTATAGATTCTCATCACATTCTTATTAAATTATCCATAAAACTTGGTAATTCAAGGTTCTTCTCAAGGAGGTCATGCTATATAAATGGGTTCCATAAGCAGATGCTTTAGTGGTCAACTTACTTTGATTCCTCCAATGAACCTCTTGTTACAACAATTTATGTTGCTTTTCTTTGAATTTGAACTCACTATTTTAACAAATCCACTATGTTGTCTCTTGGCACAATCTTTGGCAAATAGCTTCAAGTTTATGCTGCAACTACTAAGCTATCCAAACTATTAGTGGCTAGGATCCTTATTGAAATGAATGTTACTATCCCTTCGTAGAAGAAGATTTTTATTAGCTCTACAAATCATAACTATTAGCATAAGGTAGAAATTGAAGACCTTCCTTTCTATTGGCCTTATTCCAAAAAGTGTGGCCATTAGTTTTCTAGATATTTCAAGTTGTGCTCATAATAGTGCCCATTTCTTAACAAGGATTGTGGGAGCCACTAAATTGACATTAACCACTCTTATAAAGTAATAGTTGCAGTTCCAACTTCTATTGATATGGTTTGTGCTCAAAATGTTGAAGCGACTCAAGATCCTAAACTGGATTCAAAGATCTCTTTGGATGTTTTCCCATTAGTGGTGCACGACACTCCTCCCCACTATCATAATCTAACAGTTGTAATTGGTCCTGATGATCATACAATTATTAGGGATTTCGGTGATCTAAATTCTCAATCTGTTGCCTCTAATCTTGGTATTTCTAGCACAAAAGCTCAATTGGACAAGAGGATTCAAATTTTCCATGCCGAGAGGGGTAAAAATATAAAGAAAATAAATAAAAGTCCAAAATAACCCCCCGACTATTAGTAAATACCCAATTTTGTCCCATACTTTCATAATGCCTCAATTTAATCCCATGACTATTAGAAAATATCTCAATTTGATCTTAAGGCCAAAACTAACAGTTAAAATTAACCCTAATAGTTGAATTTGAGGGAATCTTGAGTATTATAATGTATGTGGGATTATATTACTATTTTCTTACAATTTGTAATTTATTATATTAAAATAAATATAAAAATGAAAGTTAACAATGTTTATTAATAACTCGCTCTTGTTATTTAGTTGGTTAACATCCATTAAGATTTTTTTATTTATTTAATTCTAATAAATAAGTTAAATATAAAAAATAATATAATATCACATACACCATAATATTCAAAATGTCATTACATTTAATTGTTTGGATTAATTTTAACTGTTATTTTTTATCTTGGGACCAAATTGGAGCATTTTCTAGTAGTCGGTGAAATAAATTGGGTCATCATAAAAATCAGGGATTAAATTGGACATTTACTAATAACTGTGGACTATTTTGATCTTTTACTCATAGAAAATATATTCTCACCCTCCGACATTTATCAAACATTGAAGTAAAATGCTTTAAATGATGACCTCTAGGGATTTCTTCTAATCAGTCAAATTAGCGCTTTCTTTTTTGATATTTAGTTGACCTTTCTGGTGTATTTTGTTTTTGCATTTTAATGCAACAAATTTGCTGCAAATGTTTGTTTTTAAACTCTTTTCATTGACTTTAAAAATTAAAGAAAAATTTTTCTAAAGTTGATTTTTCTATGAGTAGGCATAAAGCATCAAGTTTACTAAATAAAAATTTCAATTAGAAAAAGATATTTAAAATTGGAACTTCCTACAAGAGAGTGAAATTCATATTCCACTCTCTTTCAACTCTAATTGTGATGTGTATTCAAACCATTAACAAACTTCCTACAAAAATTTTGAATTTTGGGTCTCTATGTATGAGTCTATAGAATGTGTAAAATTTTAACTGAAGCTTACTCAAAATATGGCTCAACTTCAGCACAATTAAGTAGTGTGCACAACATAACAACTCTCATATCCTTATATGTTAAATAGCACATAGTACAAGCACATGTCGACTTGCCACTTTCACTAAATACTAATATGTTAATGGTAGAGGAACATATATCTGGATTACCCAAATTTTGAGGCGCAGTAGTCCTTGTCGATTCTAATTATGTGATAAAGTAGTATTTACAAAATTAAGTAGTTTCATATATCAAGTTTGCTCACATATTCATCCTTTGGGATGTGCTTTATTTTTTACAGTCTTCTTAAATTTATTAAAAAACTTGAATGATGTATAAGAGTGAATTAGAAATTTTCTAATAAATTTATATGTTATTTTTACATAAAATTACCACTTAAAAGTATATATCCACTGATATTGAACCGATCCACCAACTCTAGCCTCTTATTCTAAATACACGGGAGTCAAAAAACTCTAGAGGAAATATCTTCTTAAGCTTACAGAGAATGAAAAGAATGTTATGATCAATATGTAACAAAGCTTCTTCTTTTAGTCTTGATTAGTATAAGTCTTTAAAGTGAAAGTTCGGGAGAGGTTGTAAGACTTCGTTGAACTATCCCTAGGTATACTAAGAGGGGGGATGAATTGGTAATTTTAAATAAAACTAAAACAAAACCCTTTTTCTTTTGTTAACCAATATCACAACTTATGAAAATGCTATTCGAGTGACTAGCACAAGTAGGAGCAAATTAAAAAAGTTTTGATTTTCTTTTTCAATGTTTTGTAACACAAGAAAATCAGAAGAAATAAATAAATAATTATACTAAGACAAATTAAATCTAGCCAAGTAGAATTAGTAATTTAACTGTAGTTTATAATGAAAATAAACTTATGCAAGAAATTTAAAATAAAAAAATAAAATAAAAGAAAAAACCAGATAGAACACACTAAAATTTTATAGTGGATCAGTTAACTTTTACTTGTGTCCACTTCGCATAGTCATCCTTTTCGAGTATTACACTAACATTATAGTGACTCTCCTTTAACACCCACTACAAGGCGAAGAAGTTTTACAAATCACTTCCACCAAATCCTTCTGGAGATGATAGCGAACCTTTGAACTCTTTCTCATCCTCCTAGTGATGGCAGAGAACCTTCAATCCATTTTCACATTCCTGGTGAAAGTAGAGTACCAATAAAATCTTTCTCACCCCTTAGTCATGACATAGAACCTTTTATCCTTTTTAACCCTCCAAGTGAAGGCAGACAACCCATGACTCTTACCTTAAAGCTTTTATCCCTAGAACAACTCCAAGAACCCACCAAGACCACTAGAGGAAGCAAGGTGAAAGATTGTTTGGAGCAACCAAGTGAAAACCCCTTACACTCATTCACCCTCACGCACAACCTCACCTTCTCCCTCTCCAAGCACAAGAGCTTTCTCAGAATTCTCCCTCAGAGTTCAATATTCAATTTCTTAAGTATAAGGATTCAAAAAATCCTAAGGGGTTCTTATAGTATTATTAAGATGTCATTGTTCATACAATATTATCTGGATTCTTATTATACTATTAGTTCAAAATAGGGATTCGTGTAGTATGATGAAACATTTAGTTAGGTGAACTGTTCATATTCTACTTAACATACAATACGATTTGATGTTCATACGGTATGATTAGTTCAATTTTCTTCAGATCGTACATGACGATTATTGGGATGATTAAAAAACATCTCTATCAATTATCCAATATGATTTGCATCATACTATATATTTAGTTAAAATTGTTAGGAAAGTTGCTATTTGCATGTTTTACATTCTTGCAACTTGTATAGTTTTGATGATTCCAAATATTATTATTTTATGTGTTGTTATCTCCTAACATTTTTTGGAAGATTTGTTTTTGCTCTTGTGTGTACTAATATTTCAGGAAAATTGAACTCCAGATTACGAAGACTTCAAATCAAATTCAGCAAGAGATACTTTGTGAATTTGAAGCTTGTACTTTTTATTTGAATTAAATTTGAGAGGGAGTGATTGTAATTGAGTGAATAAAAACATACATACACACACATAAGGAGATCATATAAATTTATACTGATCGTACGGGACGAACATTATTCGTACAGGACGATCAGATCAGTTATCTCCTTATAAGAGCAATGAAACCGAGAGGAACTAAATTGGAAAATTTTTCTAAGTCATGATCGTCCAGACGAAATCATTTTTCGTCCTAGGACAAGTTGCTCTCTGTAAAAATTTAGTCCAGACAAAGTCCTGTTCGTCCAGGACGATGGGAATCGACTATGGCAGTTTCTGGCAACGTTCTGCAGTTTTCGGAACCAACTTTTGATATAACTTTTCGTACCGGACGAATTTTGTTCGTACGGGACGAGCCTATTTCGTCCAAGACGAAATTGATTCGTACAGATGCACAAATGGTTCGTACGGGACAGTTTTTTACACAGTTCATCCGTACTAACTCAATTTCGTACGGGACGATCCAGTGCGCAGAAAAATATGTTTTTAGCAGTTTTTGGGCGGTTTTTCATGTCCTTTCTATATAAGGAGTCCTAGAAACTATTACAAGTGCCTTTGGAGTTGTTTTTCTCTTGAGAGGGATCATTGAGAGTGAGAGTTTGGGAGAGATTGTAAGAGTGAAGAGTGAGAGATCAAGTGAGGGGTTTGTGTGGGATTCACAAGGTTACTTGAAGAAGAAGATCTCTTTGTTTCTTCCCATCTCCTTTGAAGGCTCTCAAGTGAAGTTCAACAACATCGGTCCGGTTCTCTGCCGACACTTGGAGAGTGTAAAAGGACGACAAAGTGTATCTTTGACAGCCATTGTGTCTTCGTTCTTTGGGAGAAAACTAGAAGAGAGAACTTGAAAGGGAGAGAGGAAAGAGTGGAGTTTGAGAGGGAGAAGATCCTTGGAGGGGATTTCAAGGGGGTGTGGAGGGGATATTCACACGGTTTCTCCGGCGAACTTGCACTTCAGTACCATCGGATTCAAGGGTCGTCTTGAGGGAAGTTTTGGTGAGAAGAAGATAACTTTGGTGTCAAAGAACTCGGCTACTCCGCCGCACCGGGAAGGTGAAAGTGATTTTGTACAGGCTTCTCCGCCTTTCTGTGGGGGCAAAAGGAGAGTCACTTTGTGGTATTAGTGCAATACTCGGAGGGTGCCTCCGGGGAGTGGACGTAGGTCAATGTTTGATCGAACCACTATAAATCTGGTGTGTTCTTTCTTATTTTTCTTACGCATTTAATTTCATTGCAAGTTGTTTACCCTGGTTGAAAAGTTTAATATTTAAACTTTAAATTTAACTTGCATTAATAATTAAAAAGGTTTTCTAAAAATCCAAGAGTAGAAGTATAATTTTTTAAATTACCAATTCACCCCCCCTCTTGGTTAGCCTTGGGACATTTAGTTAGGCTTAACATCCTAATTCATATCGAACGAGTACTCACAAAAATGTCAAGAGTTTATACAATATGATCTACATCGTACTTTATGATTAGTTTAAAAAATTAAGGTTTTGTTTAGTACGATATTCAGGATAATCATATTTAATCTCTTTCAGTCATATAATATGATTTATATTATATAGTTTGATTGGCCATATTTATTAAGCCTTGATTTGATTGACTAATTATGGGGATTAATTTAAGTAAGATTTTAAATATCATATAGTATAATTAGGATCACACAGTACAATTAATTCAAAAAATAATTTTTAAATTACTTACTTAAATCATGTGACGGCTAGGGTTTCCTGAAGAAAATGAATTGTATAGTACAATCTACATCGTTCAGTATGATTAGTTCATAAGCATTAATTATATAATATGCAATTAAACCTATTTTTCCATTTAACTTATCATACATTACAATGGTAATCATATGGTATGTTTAGTTCAAAAAAATTTTGCTCACTTTTCTTACTCCTCTGTATGTGTGCACGTGATTGCTAATTTATCATACACTGTTATATGGACAATCTCAAGAAAAGTATAGACTCTTCTAAAAAATATCCTATTCTATTCAAACTTGAGCTTTAACCATTCTTGATCGGTGTATGATGTACTTGAATTTTTAGTACACATAGAACAAATAATATGCAATACATATATTAGGATAAATAAAATTTAAAATAATAATACTTGTTATCATCAAAATTACAAGCTAGAGATATTGGATTATAATAAACACCCTTTTTTTATGATGGTAAATATTTTTGGTTGAAATTGCAAGTTAGTATTTTTCTCCTAATCTCTCCCTCACTAGGTGATAGATTTAAAAAGAGGGGTAAGCTATTTTTTAATTTTATTTATTTATTTAATATTTATATATTAAATGAAAAAAAAATAACATCAAATTTTTATTTTTAAATTCTAAATAAAGATGTGTGAAGATCAGGGAACATCTACTAAATACAAAATAATAAAAAAAATAAAAACACAAATTAACAAATAAATAGTCACACATTTCTAAAAGTGACACACATTAGAACACATATAAAAATAGTTGATTTCAAATGATAGAGAAGTTCATATTCATCTTGAATCAAGCATCATGAATCAAGTATGAATGTCTATAACACCTAGTCTAGTCGTCAAGGTGTTAAAGGTGTCATAGATAATGGGTTTGGTAATGATGTCTACCAATTAATCTTCATTAGCTATATGATATATTTCTATATCTCCATTGGCTACAAGATCTCTAATGAAATGATGTCTAATATATATATGCTTATGCGGGAGTGTTGGATTAGATTTTTGGAAATATAGATGGCACTAGTGTTGTCACACATAATAGGAATGGTGCCTACAGGTAATCCAATATCTAAGATTTATTTCTTTATCCATAAGATCTGAGCAACATAGCTTCTTACAATAATGTATTCCGCCTCAACGGTATATAGGGCCACAAAATTCTACTTTCTACTAAACCGAAAAACTAATTATTAACCTATGAATTGATAGGTTCTTGATGTGTTTTTTTTATCTATCCTACATCTTGCAAAGTCAAAGTATGAATATCCTTTGATTTTAAAGGAAGAGCTATATCTAGGATACAAGATACCTAGGTTTTGGGTGCCTAATAAAAATTTAGGGAGGTTGTTAGACCTCAACGAACTAACTCGAGCTGCACCAAAGGGGGGTGGGGGTGAATTGGAGATTTAAAAAAGTACTGCAATAAAAAATGTTCTTGCTAAAAAAATGATTTTGAAAGTAATTCTAAACAAGTAACTTAGCACATGCGAAAGCAAATCAAATTTTAAAATATTTTTTTATTTTAAGACACAAATATATAAATTAAAATATGAAAAAAAAATACTAGTTAATCACAAATTAATCTAATTGTAGTTGATAGTAAATGATGAACTTCATGTAGTAGATTTAGATCAGAGAAATAAAAATGCATAAAAGTAAAAGCAAAAAAGAAAGAGCACAATAGAGATTTTAGAGTGGTTTGATTAAGCTTGACCTACGTCCACTCCCCGGAGTTCTCCACTCCGGGTATTGCACTATCACTATAGTGTTTCTCCATTTGTTCCTACATTAAGGTGATGAAGCCCTTACAAGAATCCCTTTCACCAACCCTGGTACAGCCGAGAACCAAAACTATAGGAGGTAGCAGTGAACTTTTAATCCTTTTTCTCTCCTAGAGAAGGAAGAGAACCTATAATCCTTTTCACCCTCTTAGTGATGGAAGAGAACTACGAGCTCCTTTCTCACCCTCCTGGGGATGGTAGAGAACCATATCCTTGAGCTGAAGAACTTCTTCCCAGATACACCCAAGAAACCTAGATAGGCACTGGGAGGAACAAGGCAAAACACTTGCTTGGAGCAACCATATAAATCCCTCACACTCTTTCTCCCTCAAACATAAGTTCTCCCTTTCTTCTTCCCAAAGTTCTTCTAGATCCCTTCTCTAAGCTCTCTCTCAAGAACACTTCATAACTAAAAAACTTGAAACAAGTCTAATTAGAGAGATTAAATACAAGGCTTAAAAAGGCCCTAGAAATTCAATTATGGAGACTCTGATAATATAGTATGATCCAAGATCGTACAATACGATTGGTTTAAATAATCATATTAATATTATACAAAGAATAACATGATGTACGATCGATTTAATAAACTATGTTAATCATCTAGTATAATTCAAAAATCATCCATTATGATTAGTTCAAAAGACTTAGATTTTTGTCTCATATGATTGACGATAATAAAATATCATCTCATGTAAGGATCTAGTCATATAGTATGATTTGTTCCAATCATCCTATATGATCTAATTGGATTAATTAATCCAAAATCATTTCTTAATTATAAGATTAACTTAGTTAAGATTTAATTATATCTTACAGTATGATACATATTGTATGATTCGATTAGTTGATCGTACAGTAAGATATGTATTGTACAATACGATTAGTTCAAAAAAACTAAACTTCTAATTTTGTCACTATCTCACCCTCTTGAGTGTATGTGTTCACGGTCATCAAGTATAGTATCAACCAAATACATAATTTGACTCAGAAAATGTAGAAACAAAGAAAAGTTAAAGTAACATATTCTTTTAAACACTTAACCATATTCTACCCATTCTTATATTGAACACTTTTGCATAATGTATGAACACCTCTCAATGCATATTAAACGAATGTATTGATGGTCATTCGAGATCAAGAAAATATTAAGTGGCATAATCCTTTAAAGCCGAATACATGAAATCAGGATTAATATTGTTATTTTCATCTTAGTCGTGGGGAGGGGTGTCAATTTTTGGCTCGACTCGAAACCCGACCCAAAAAAATTTGGGTTCGGGTTGACCTGATTAGCAAAGGTGTCAAGTTTAGGTTCAAATTTTTGATCCATTTTAAAAAATGGGACGGGTTCGGGTTGACCTGAAAGCCAAAAATCAACCTGACACTGACCCGAAAGTCGAGTCCATCCTGGTTTCTACCCGCATTCGCCCCGTCACCCACTGCCACTAGTGCTGCGCTCGTGCGGTCCCACACTCGAACATGGACTATACTAGGCAGTTTGCTATCGTGCACTTACGTGCGATCAGCCCGCACCTCGCACTCGTGCCATCGCGCAGTCAGCCTGTGCCCCACACTGGTGACTAGTGCACTCGCATCGTCGCGCGGTTAGCCTACGACCCGAAAGTAGACTCGGCCGGTCAGCCCAAGCCCCACATGGCCGCACTCACACCATCACGCAGTCCCGTGGACTCTGTATACACACACGATGTCATGGACATTGCCCGCACTCGTATTTTCGTGAGCTCACTTCTCCGCAATATACTAAACCGGGTCATGTCCGGTCAACCCGGCAACCTGTGCAGGTCGGGTCCAGGTTGAAAAGTCTGACCCGTTTGTAAAAACGGGTCAGGTTCGGGTTGACCCATCGCGAGCTTACTTCTCCGCAATATGCTAAACTCAGGTTTGACCCGAACACGACCCGCTGACCCGAATTGACACCCCTAATCGTGGGCACACCACTAAAGCCTGTAAGCCACTCAAAATGAAATTGAGATACTTATCCGATAAGGCTACCTTCAACAGTTCATTCAAGATTTACTTGCTCGAGATGATGTTCATTTCACTGGGGGGAATCAATATTAGGAAAGGTAACCATTGAATAATATTTAAATAGTTGGTGAGATTAAATAACTATATAATTTAGTTCTTTATGTGAGTACTATTACTTATCATGAGTCATCATGTATCTTTTCTACGTTAAATAGGGTGTCAATTTGATATCCCTAATATTTTCTTTCAAGTTAAATATTGTGTTGTCCCCATATGTATATATGTGTTGAGTTTAGTGTAAATCTTATATCCTTAAGTATACTAGAGACTTATTGTATTGTCTTACATAATATATTAATGTGTTGTTCACTCCATTCTGATATTGTCTCCTTCTTTAAAAAGGATAAAAAAATGTCAATAAAAATTACTAATGAATATAATCTATTTAACTATGAATTGAGAAATACACAATCTTTATTATGTCCTAATCACTGGATGATCGATCCCAGGGAGATTCGATCCGAACTCTTTCATATAGGTTAACATCATCAAGCAGGGCTTTAACATACAACCTCGGATAAGTCAAACATTCTAGAAAAATGTTAATCAAATCTTAAATCCTTAATTCAAGAAATACATAATCTTTCTTGTGTCTTAAGCACTAGATGATCGATCTAGTGAGATTTAATCTGACCTCTTCTACACAGGTTAACAACATCAAGCAGTGCTCTAACATAAAACCTCGGATATGTCGCACATCCTTGGTGGATTCTCTCGACCTCTTCCATATAGGTTAACATCGTCGAGCAATGTTCTGACATACAATCTCAGATATGTCACACATCCTTAGTGAATTCTATTAACCTCTTTCATATAGGTTAACATCATCGAACAATGCTTTGACATACAATCTCGAATATGTAACACATCTTTAGTGGATTCTCTTGACCAATTTTATATAGGTTAACGTCATCGAACAACGCTCTGACATACAATCTTAGATAGGTCATACATCATTCGTGAAATCTCTTGACCTCTTCTATATAGCTTAACATCAGCAAGCAACGCTCTGACATATATGTCATATATCTTTGGCAGATTCTATTAACCTCCACTCTTTTACCCATCATCGGACTTCAGCCCTTCATTAGACTCTCGTCAAACTTCTATCCAATGCTAATTTTCTACCCATCGTTGAACTTCTACTCATCGTTGGACTTCAACCCGTCATTATTGAACTTTACCCGTCGTTAAAATTTTGTCAGACTTCTACCCGATGTTGATTTTCTACCCATCATCATACTTCTACCTATCGTCGAACTTCTATCCCTCATTAAACTTTAGCCCATCTTTGGACTTCTACCCGTCACCAAACTCTCATCGGACTTCTACCTGATGCTGAGTTCCTACCCATCTTCAGATTACTACCCGTCACTAGACTCTCGTCGAACTTCTACCCAACCCCAAATTTTTACCCATCATTAAACCACTACCCATCATCGGACTCTCATCAAACTTCTACCCAATGCTAAATTTTTACATGTCACTCACTAGACTTCTTCCTGATGTTGGACTTTTGTCTGTTTGTTAAACTTCCACCGATTGATGTTAGACCTCTGTAGAATCTCTCAAAGAAAGAGGAGGAAAATCCTACTTAGTTAGGGGCCCTAGACCTGCATATGGGTTACCACTTGAATATGACTAGGGGAATGCCTTAGCATGAGGTACAGAAGAAGGAGGAAACTCTTACTTAGTGAGGGGACCTAGACCTAGACATGAGATACCACCTGAACACGACTAAGGGAATGCCTTAGCGTGAGGGAGAGAAGAAGGAGGAGGAAACTCCTACTCAGTGAGGGGCTCTAGACCTGGATAGGGGATACCACATAAACATGACTAGGGGAATGCTTCAGCATGAGAGAGAGAAGAAAAAGAGGGAGGAATCTCCTTCTTGTAGAGAGAGGCCCTGAGCTTGAATAAGGGATACTGCCTATGTATGGCCATAGGAAGGCCTCAAATGAAAGAAGAAGAAGAGAGGATGTGTAAATTTTAATACCCAAGGAAGGGGTATTTATAGGTGTGAGGGGGAAGTTAGAGAAGTTGGAGGAGTTATGAAAAAAAAATTAACCACTAGTGGTTAGCTGACGATTTTCCAACCATCGATGGATAGCAAAACTGCTGGCTGATGTGACACGTAACCCCAAGCACAGATGGGCCAGGAGCGGACCAACCTGGCAAAGGGTGAACCAAGGCATGGGCTAGGATGGTCGTGGGTAGATCGAAGTGTGGGTCGAGTTCACGAGCCAGCGGGTCAGTTGCGTTGGCCTGTCAGGCTAGGTGCGTAGGCCGAGTAAGTCTGGAGTTCGGGTCTGCAACCGTAGTCGTCGATGGCGGTAGTGGTAGCTAGTTGGCCTACCCATTTGTATTCATACCCAATTTTTTGGGTCCAGGAAGGTCAAATTAAATGTTTTTGGGATCTTTTGGACCATTTTTTTTATGTTCCATATTCAATTTTGGCACTTTAAAGTCATTCGGTACCTTTACGCCAAAAATTGGAGTATTTCTAAATTTTGAATTACACAAACATTTCCCCATGAGCTATAATGCCTATTTTTGAACTTCTAGAGCCTCGACTTCCAAAAATAAGGGAGCAACTAATACATATTCAAAAAGCTATATTGAACAGGCATGAATCTCGAGGAAAACTATGTTGGAAACTTCTAAAATAAAAATTGGGACCATCCTAACTTTGATTTCAATAAACTTATAGTCAAACTGAATGTCTCATAAATACGAACCTAACGACACCAAATTTGACTCAATACAAGCCTAAATGGATACAAATCAAGGGCCTGAAGAGCTATTTGAAGGTTTGAACTATAATTTAGATTACCAATTGGTTTTCAAACGTGACATGCTAATAATCGAATCGAGCGGTTTGACGAGGCAAATCTAACAAACCCAAGATCATGGAATTCTGACAACATTAAGACCTTCAAATGTCTAAAACATAATCAATGATTAAGGGATTAAAAATTGACCGTCCATCCAAACCACTCCACATTTATCCTTGATCTTCCTCCTATTTACGGGCCATGTCACTCTAGGAAATCTATAAAATGACCCCTCCTTCCTCTTTAAAAGGGGAACCCTAAGTCTAAGGAGAAAAGAGAGAGATCGGAGATCTTTCTTGCCTCCTTGCCTCCTCAACCATCGTCTGGAGTTCTGCCGGACCACCACCTAAGACCCTGATTTTCATCGAACCACCACTTGAGGCCCCATAGTTACACTGAACCACCACTTGAGGCCCAGATTTTTGCCAGAATACCACCTAAAGCCTGAAGTTCAGTCAGACCACCACCTGAGGCCTGGACTTCTGCCTGACCTTCACCTGAGGCCCGAAGTTTTGTCGGACCACCACCTAATGTCCGGAGTTCTACCGGACTACCACTTGACGCGTGAAATTCTGCTGGACCATCACTAGATGCCTAGAGTTCCGCCGGACCACCATCTGACACTGGACTTTCACCGGACCACCACCCTATGTTAAAGTTCTGCCATACCACCACCAAGCAACCAACTAATGCCTAAATTTTCAAGTAGCACCACACTTCTGCCATTCCACTAAGTGATATTGGACTTTCATCCCTCAAGGATGAGTCTACCCATTGTAATCTACTTGAATTCTAATTGAATTATTTTCAACTAGGCTAGACCTTGTGGTTTTTTCCCTTTTCAGGGGTTTCCTCGTAAAAAATCTTGTGTTCTCTATATGAGTTGAATATATGTACAAAGCTAAGATGTAGAATTTTAACTCTATCACTGCGTATACTCTAGCCCGTAATAATATATAATATTTGAACTATGTTAGAATCATGATAGAAAAATTTATCAAATGAGGTCAATTTGTATTTGATTAGGATTTAAATAATATTCGAATATTAATCAAATTTTTGTCCTATACATTCTCAAGCTTCATCGAATGTTGTTTAAACCTTATTCAAATATTTTGTTTGCATCAAATTTGATTTTGATAGACTTAAAAATTCCTTGCGAAATCTAGTCCCATCACCCTCGACGGTAAATAAGCAAGGAAGTTGCGACGATAGCTCGTTGGAGAAGGTATCAACGGGAATAGTGGTGTGCGAAGAAGGTATGCTTGTAAGACTTGCAGATTTAAGTTAAGGAGGATTTACATACATACCATTTTATATCATAAGGACGCCATGCGAGTCATAAATCTCGTAGTTAAATTTTTTAAATCCGTCAAACTATGGGATTTAACAAATCTGGGATTTCCGACGAAAAAAACACTAATGGGCTGTTTGGCAACCAATAGGATTTAGTAAATCCTGGATTTAATAAATCTTGGGGCTGTTAAATTCTAAAAACTGTTTGGCAACTTAAGTGAAAAATCCTGCAAAATAGTTTGGCAATGTAATACGGGATTTTAGGCTGATAGTTAATTATAAAATTAAGTATATTATGTTTTTAAATTTTTTGTTAAGATTAAATTATTAATTTCTATCTTGATTAACATCAATAAATTGTAATGATAACTAATATCATTATAATCTTTTAACCAATAAGCCTAGTTAAATTTTTATTAATTATTGTAAATTATATTAATTAAGCTAAATATATTAAGTTTTAATTATTAATTATTTAATTAAGTTAAATTAGATAATTAATTTATTCAATAATTATAATATTAATTATTTAATTAATTATTAATATTTTAAATTATTATAATTAAGTTAACCTTAGAGACGTAGGGATCGCTTTTTATCCTTTTTTTTTCATTGTTGTTGTTTGGTTTCCTTGATTTAATATCAGCTTGTTCAAGTTTGGTTCATATTTGTTCGAGCTTTAGCGTTTGTGTTCATGTTTGGTTCATTTAAATTAAGGAGTGTTCATGTTCGGTTCATGTTCAGTTATGTTCGTTCGTTTAGTGTTTATCGAGCTTGTTCGCGAACATATTTAACGAATTTTTTTAACTATCAAATAAACACGTTTATGAACAAACACATTTATAATAAAAGCAATTGTCTATGTAACAATGGTAATGATTATTTATATTTATTAATTTTATAATCAAATATTAATTATTTTTATCGAGCTTATTCACGAGTTCAAAATTGAACACGAATCGAGCTTTTATCGAGCTTTTTATCGAGTTTAATGTGGAGTTTGTTCACGAACTTCAAATGATGTTGTTCGCGAACATAAATGAGCCGAACGCATTAGTGTTCAAATTTGTTTATTTAAGAATCGAATATTTAAAATATTGTTCAAATTTATTTGTTTAGATAATTAAACAATCACAAGTTAATAGAACCCAACAACGAGCAGCTCTGTCTAACGTTTGGTTCGTGCAGCCCTACTTCGCAGGAGGTCCATCAGATTGCACGAGTGACTTCTTCGGCTCCTTCATTGTTGTTTGACTTCACTCCTTCGACGACGTTCCGTTTTTCTGTCGGATCGGAAGTTGTGATATTATGATCGGAAGTAAGGGCGGAGCTCCCTAGCTGTGAAGGTAACTTTCTCCTTTCGCACGGTTCTTCTGCCAAATCCCGTAAATCCTCCGAACTACAGGATTTAGTAAAAACGGAGGATTGATTTATTCTGCGGTGAGATATACGTCGAGCGTAAATCTCGTTTGGTAGATTTACGCTAAATACTGCTCAAATCCGGCATAAATCTTGTGCCAAAGAGCCCCTAAATCTGTGGATTTTACAGCGTCCATTTTTTTTCGTTTGGCAGGATTTGGCGTAAATCCGACATAAATCCTACTTTAAACCCACTACCAAACTACCCCATTATTTACAACACAAAGAGGTCATACAAGCTCTTTTTTTGGGAGTGAAAAAAGCGGAGGCGATGAACAAGAACGGTGCCAGTGGTAATAGCAGTGGAGAAGATGACTACGATTCTGATGAAGGGGAGGTATTCCTAGACTAGGACGATGTCATCCACGAGATTCCCATGCATGTACACAAGAAGAGAGGATGTAATAATAAAAAAAGAAACCACAAAAAATGATAGAAAATATTAGAAAATTATCCATTTGAAAAGTTTCAAAAAAAATTGAGCATCAAATAATTGAGCTAACACTTTAAACTCCTAGAAATGAACTTCTTATGATTTCCTTTTATTTTGTCAGCTTTTCTCTTCTCTCACTTCTCAATTTCTCAACTCAAGGGTCATAATAGAAGGGACAAACAACATCAAATAGAAGCTTGGCTAGGTGTGAATAGCAGTTAATAAAAAGGTAGAAGTAGCCAGCAGCTCAGGTAGGGGCAGCAAAAGCCTGTAGAAAGGTAACAATAAAATGCAGCTCGGTTCTATTAACAATAGTAGATTTTTAGAAATAGTAGTATGCAAAACAACAGAAACAGGTCTCCATGAGGAAATTCCAGCAAAGGATAGATTGCAGCAACAGGAAAAACGGAATTGAGCATTTAGCATTTGAAATTTAGAAATGAACTAAAGAGATGTTCCCAAGTGTTTGAAGAAAATTTGGAATTTTTAATATCTATTGTGTACCGGGTGATGTGGCGCATCCTTATTCGCCTCCGAACGATCCGATGACTACACATAATAATTTCACCTTTATATGTTGCCTGAGTAATATAATATCTCTACATGTATAGTAATAATAATAATAAATATTTACATAAATAGTGCAACTCATATAATCAGGTTCAAACCTATAGACTTGATGCATAATACTTTAGTATTTAGAATTTTGCTTACCATTTTCAAATTCTTGCTTCACAAACTCTTGATTTTGAAAAATACTCATTCTTTTACATGAAAATTAAAAATATAAAGAATCCTATACAAAAATAATTATTTAATTGCTGCCAATTAAAAATAATACATGTAAATGTAGAATCCTAAAAATTATATGCTTATTGAAAATAACTGCATTATTTTTCATATAGCAACCATAATTTTATTATACAATTATTTTCTCGTTAGTTCTTAAAAATTTCTGTTGTGATGAAAAATTGATAATAGCTAAATTATTTTCTCCAATATAAATTCACAATCAACTTTACAAAACATTTATGACCATCACAAATAAATCCTAATACAATTAAAAATTTTAAGATAAATTACAACCATATCCTTAAGTCTAGAGATCCATAAATAGATATCACAAGGGAGTTGAAAGAGATGAGGAAAATTTTTAAAAAGAAAATTAAAAAAAAAAAAAAACTAAGAAAAATCTTATGATATATAATGAGAAAAACTAAGTTGTAGGTGCTAACAAAGAAGTACAACTAATTTAGATTTTATTTGGGACAAATTTTTTTTTTTCTGTTTTCTAAAGTAGCTTCTTAACAAAAAAATTTCTAGTTTAAAAAATTGTTATATTAGAAAGCTGCTTTAAAAAATAATAAGAAAAATATCTCAAATGAAACCTTAATGCTATAGAAATGTTTCACTCACGAGCAAGCACGGATGTCTGATAAACTTAAATATTACAACAAAATAGATTAAATATCATAAAAAGGGAAAATCAAGCTTTAAGTGGCTCGATCGGTTTAAATAAGCCAACATGTACACAAGAGAGGATATAATAATAAAAAAAGAAGCCACAAAAAATGACAGAAAATATTAGAAAATTATCCATTTGAAAAGTTTCAAACAAAAATGTACCATCAAATAATTGAGCTAGCACTTTAAACTCGTAGAAACGAACTCCTTATGATTTCTTTTTATTTTTTAGCTTTTCTCTTCTCTCACTTTTCAATTTCCCAACTCCCAGGGTCATAATAGAAGGGACAAAGAACACCACATAGAAGCTGGGCTAGTTGTGAATAGCATTTAATAAAAAGTTGGAAGTAGCCAGCAGCTCAGGTAAGAGGCAGCAAAAGCCTGTAGAAAGGTAACAATAAAATGCAGCTCGGTTTTATTAACAACAGTAGATTTTTAGAAATAGTAGTATGCAAAATAACAGAAGTAGGTCTACATGAAAAAATTCCAGCAGTACTTCAGCAAGAACCAAAGGATAGATTGCAGCAACAGGAAAATCGGAATTCGACATTTAGCATTTAGGTAACACATACAAAAAGAAACCAGTTTCAAATAGCATGGAATTCAGCATTTCAATAAGTAGCTAATATATATCACCAATCTATGTAGGATTCAATACATGGCAACAAAAACAGAAAAATTAGCTCGCATTCAAAGCAGCATACACAAGCAGAGGGCAGTAGGAAATTAGAAAACAACACTTCAGCATACGCTTCAAGCTCAGAATGATTAGACACTAAAGATCAAAGAGATGAGCATTGATCCTTTTAGGATCGTTTAATCAGATAGAATGATACCAATTGATTCAGCCTCAAAATGATTTGATGTTTATTGATAATTCAAACTCCTTTCGTTTCTACCCCATGGCTTGAAATCCCCGGGGATATGGAGATCGAGTTGAAGAGGAAGCCATGAAAAGCTTAAGGGATGCTTTAATGAGAGAGTAGGATTGAGGCAGACTAGCCAGTAGTTGAGGATGAGAGAACAAAGGAGAGGAGACTTGACCTAGGCAGCCATCATGAGAAACAAAGAGGTTCAAGGCCTTGACGGGCCATGAAGAAATAGTTTTGGGGAAGAGGGAGATACTTTGCACTTGCAAATTATAATCCAAACCGGATGCCAAAGCCTTTACATGCTTCCTCTTTGCAAGGAAATTCATAGGTGCAGTAGCATTCAAACTTCAAGACACGAACAAGCACAAAAACCTAATCAGAAACACTTACCAAATAAATATTTATACAAAAAGTATCTAACTTTATAATTATTTCAATTGTATTCAGATAAATTTCCAAACAATTATATACTATTCTCATTGGGCATTCTAAATTTAATTAAAAAAAAAATTAGAAACTGAGCAGACAATTTCAGCTTATAAGAACTTGCCAACTTATGCATGGCACAGTGATTTAGCTCTGCATTAAAGTGTAGATAATGTAGTAGTAAGAAATATCAAACAGTTTCTTGATTATAACCATTCTCCTAATACCAACAAGTCCTATATATCTTTGCGGCCGCATATGCTCCATTACTTTAGTTACGTTTGAGAATTTAAAATGTTGCAGATACCTTCAAAATCTTTCTTTTAGTTGCACCCCATCCCAAGCTTTCCAAGTACCTTAGCAACATAGCAGGAGCCCTCTTCCATATGATTTCCCGTAGAATCAACCCTTGAAGGCTGCAGGCATGGTATCTTCCTGGAAGCACTCACTCCTGACGGTTTCTGCTCACAAAATCTCACCTTCAAGAGAAAAATAAGTCAGTAATTAGCAAAGGGCCAATAAAACAAAACTAAATAAAATCAAACTGTTACTTTTGATCACCTAATAAGCTTCATACAGCCGACCCAAACAACTTATCCACTCATTAAGCCAACAAGTCCATTAACCTAAAGAAATCCAAAAAATATGCCACTATGATAGCCTATATAAAAGAAAAAAAAAAAAAGAGGACAGCCTATAGTCATATTCACCGTACATCACAAACACTTGAGTGTGTCATGCACTCATGCACCCAAATGAGCTCGCTCCATCTCCGCTTCTTTCTCGCATGTGACTCTAGACATGTGTTGTGCAAGCTCACCCACTCTCTGAACCTGACACCTCATGGTGCCGACATCTACCTTACTCCTGCACTCGCACTAAGGTGGGGCTTTCATTCTCGATCCCTCCTTACACCTAGGTCCCTTATGTAGCTTTCTTTTGATGCTTTCTCTATTAGAAATTAATGCTTCTCATTCTAGAGTATTCCTTATTCTAGAGTATTCCCTTATCTAGATTATTCCACCATTAAGTATTATTGTAGAATCTTCTAGGATGCTTATCTTTTGAAGTAAATGCTTATTAAAAAATAGATGTTTCTAGAATATATAGAGAAATCTAGAACTACTTGTAACCACTAGTATAAATAGGGATGATGTATTGTTGAAACGGTAAGAAAAAAATATATTCTTCTACTTCTATCAATATCTCTTCACCTCTCCAACAAATGGTATCAGAGCAGCTTCAATCTATGGGAACGATGACAGGCTCAATTTCTTCTCCATCATATCCAATATTCACCGGCGAAAACTATGACTACTGGAGCGTGAAGATGATTATGTTGTTCTGATCACTGGATCTATGGGAGATTTGAAAATGGCATTTCGACCATAGTTGTCAGTACCTCTGATGGTTCTTCTAATCTCACGCAAATCCGGGCGGACAAACAAAAAGATGCAAAGGCGCTCTTCATTCTTCAACAAGCTGTAAGTGACACTATCTTTCCAAGGATAATGCGGGCTTCTTCGTACTCCTCTAACTAGGTTTTTCTAAGTGATATTTATAAGAGTTTTCATACTAGCATGGCATAGTCTCCGAACTCTAAAAACCTGGGGGTTGCTCTACAAATACATCCTCTTTTATCACCCCATTTAAAAAGTCACTCTTAACGTCCATTTGGAAAAGCTTAATCTCTTATAATAGGCAAAGGCTAGTAGCACTCTAATGGCTTCCAATCTAGCTACAAGGGCAAAGGTCTCCTCAAAATTAATCCCTTCTATTTGGTTATACCCCTTAGCTACTAATGTTGCCTTATTCCTAACCACCACACTAGAATCATTTATTTCATTCTTAAAGACCCATTTGGTTCTAACTATACTGTCCCTTTGGTCTTTCTATAAGCTCCCAAACATCATTCCTAAAAAATTGGTTTAACTCCTCTTGCATGTCTAAGACTAAAACTCATTAGAAAGGGCTTGGTTGATGTTGGTGGGTTTATTCATTGAGATAAAGGTAGAGTGGTTCACTTCCTTCCTAAGTCCATGCCCAGTCCTAACACCTTCAAAAGGGTCTTCTAAAACAAATTCTTTAGGATGAATCAAAGAATATCTCCAATCTCCAGGCAAGTTGAGTGTAGGTTCAACCCTTTCCTCCAGATTTATATTTTCTACTCCTTGGATAATCTCACCTACTAATTCAGTGTTTTGGGGCTCTACCCTCATATCCAAATTCTTAACTCCAGTGGTATTCTCTCCAACTTCTTCTTCGTCCTCAACTCTAGACTTCTTAGGATCCGATTCATCAAATACTATATGAGTTATCTCCTCCACCACCAATGTCCTCTTATTAAATACCCTGAAGGATTTTCCCACACTTGAATATCTTAAGAACACTCCATCAGATTTTGGATCAAATTTCCCTAAGTGCGACTTCTCATTATTATGAATGAAAACCTTACAACCAAAGACATCAAGGTGGGAAAGTGGGTGTCCTACCCTTAAGGATCTCATAGGGTGTCTTATTTGACTCTAACATTCACCCTATTTAATACATAACAAGCTTGGTTTACCACTTTAGGCCAAAAGCATTTTGGAAGTGAATACTCAGCAAGCATGGCTTTAGTGGCTTTAACTAAGGTTCGGTTCTTCCTTTATGCTATCCCGTTCTACAGAGGGGTCTTAGGAGCTAAGAAGTTTTGACTAATCCCCTTATCCTCACAGAAGTCTCCAAATATCTCAATTTTAAACTCTCCCCTATGATCTCTATATATGGTCAAGATCACACAACCTAACTTTTTTTGAATCCAAGTGTAGAAGGATCTAAACTCATCAAAATACTAATTCTTATGTGACATAAATCTAATCCAAGTAAACCTCGAGTAGTCATTGACAATCACAAAACCATAGAATTTCTCTCCTAAACTGGCAGTGCTAATAGGTCCAAACAAATCCATGTGAAGGACTTCTAAAGGTCTAGAGGTGCTAATGTCCTTAATGAAGTGAAAAGAGGAATAAACTTGCTTCCTTAGGTTGCAGGCATCACAAAGGTGGTCTTTTTAGAATCTTAGCTTGGGGACACCTCTAACTAGGTCTTTCTGGGCTACTCTACTAAGGGTTTTCATACTGGCATGACATAACCTCTTGTACCAAAACCATGAATCATCAACAGTAATTTTTAAGCAAAATGAAGCAGCACATTCAATGTTTTTTAAGTCAAGCATGTAAACATTATTGATCTGCTTTTCCTGCAAAATAGTGTTGTTATTTAAGCTTATAATGCAAGTATTTTCCAAGAATTTTATAATGAAGCCTTTATCATAAAGTTTACTGATGTTGAGCAAGTTATGTTTCAGTTCATTTACAAGTAAAAAATTTTCAATCAAAGGTTATTGTAGTTTCCAATTATACCTACGCCCACTATCTTCCTGGTGGTGTTGTCTCCAAGAGTAACCTTGCCTCCTATCTTGGTCTCCAGAAAAATGAATTAATTGGCATCTCTAGTCATATCTCTTGAGCATCCGCTATCCAGGCACCACATACTCTCATGAGACCATTTGTGAGAGTTAGCCTATAAAATCATCAAACATCAGATTTAGGAATCCAAACATGTTTGGGTCGCTTCTTATGGAAAGAAGAATGCAATACATTTATTTTTTTTTCTGAATGCAATACATGTATGTTATACTGTGAATCATGCAATTTGGGTCTCCACAACCAATGTGTATTATGATGAATAGTGCAAGTGTGTGATATGAGTCCTAATATGCCACATGAATGTTGGTGGAATTTTGGAAAACAGGTTTTGAAAAATATTAGTTTGCTCTAGGAAAGGATCTCAAAATCTAGAATAGATCCTAGGGTCTAGGTCTAGGAAGGGGTCTTAAGGTCTAGAGTGGATCCTAGGGTCTAGGATTAGATCTGGATTCTGGAAGGGTCTTAGTGACCTCATACAAAAATGAGGTCAACAATGAAAAACACCTAATACCAGGAAAAATATTTATTAATCTACTCGGGTGGTGATGCTTCCTTTAAAAATTATGTGATGCATGTATTATTGCTTTATTTTCAAAAGATTTTAGATTTTCTAATTTTTTAAACTCTTTTTTTAACTTAGCATGAGTTGTTCTCAAGAAATCATGTGCATCAAATAATTCAACATGCTTATTATTTAATGCATCAAACTCATCAAGTAATGACATGTGATTGCTATCAATTGTCGAATGATATTTAAGTAAAATTTCATGCTCTTTTTATAAATTTAAAAACTCAAATTTCAAGCTAACATGTATTTTTTTAAGTTTCCTATATAATACATGAATTTATTCAGAAACTTTAAGTAGTTGCTCATAAGTTAGTTCACATACCTCTTCTTGGTCACTTTGGTCAAGATGTTCATCTGCCATTAAGCACAAGTTCGAAGTCTCCACTTCAGCTTCAGTCTCATAGGAGTCAGATGAAGAATCTGCTAAGAAAGCTTTTTGGAACTTCTTCTTATCCTTTTTGAACATGGTTTTCTCCTCACCCTTCTCCTTACTACGATGAGTTTTAAATGTAAGGCAATCATCTTTAACATGTCCTGGCTTCCTGCAATCAAAATAAATAGTATCATTAGAACTCTAAAAATTTTTGTTACCCTTACCTTTATTCCACTTATAATGGTTCTTATGCTTCTTCCTTAGAAAGTTTTTGAATTGCCTTATGATTAAGGCAACATCATCTCTTTCAGACCTGGATGAATCAGTATTTGTCTTATTAGCCTTTAGTGTCTCAAGTTCTCCTTCATTTTCTCACCTACATCAAGATTTCTTTGATTCACCCCTTGCTCGTAAGCAATGAGTGATCCAAGTAAGTTATCAATCGAATAAGTATTTAAATCTTTAGATTCGGTAATTACAAAAATCTTAGCATCAAAAGAGGAAGGAAAGCATCTTAAAATTTTATTCATTTTTTTATAGTTAGTGAGTTTTCCTCCTAAGGCATGAAAAGAGGTAACAATTTGAGTAAACCTTATATATATTTCAGAAATTGATTTAAAAGGTTTCATACAAAAATTTTCATAATCATGAAATAAAATATTCAATCGGGATTGCTTAACTTCATTTGTTCCTTCATAAGTAATACATAACCCATCCCAAATCTCTTTACCAGTAGCATAAGTTGAAACACACATGTAGTCTTCAGATTTTAAAGCATAGAAAAAATAGTTCAAACATTTTGAATTTAGTTGTGCTAAATCCCTATCATCAAAATCCCATTCAGCTAAAGGAAATTTAGTTTTAATGACATTAATTTTTTGTGAAGGAGGTGAATATCCTACTTTAACAAGCATCCACATGCGATAGTCAATTGATTGTAAAAATGTAGACATGTGAGTTTTCCAAAAATCAAAACATATATTATCAAATAAAGGTGGTTGGGTAATAGAATACCCTTACATAGTACTATGATTACCAGAGTTAGCCATGGATTAAAATTCAAAATTTTTCAAAAACAACTTTTTATGAATCTCGCTCTGATACCACTTGAAAGTTTGTTAGAGATATTAAACCCTTATAAACTAGCCCAAGCTAACCAAGAGGAGGGTGAATTGGTATTTTAAAAAAAATCTTTCACGTTCAAAACAAAATTTAAACAAACCAAAATTGACCATAAGAAAATTCAACATGCGGAAATTAAATGCAAAAAAAAAGTAGAAAAGAAACACAAAAAATTATATTGATTTTGTCAATTCGACCTATGTCCACTCCCCAAAGGCGCCCTCTGAGTATTGCACTAAACTCAGTGACTCTTCTTTTGCTCCCATAGTAAGGTGGAGAAGCCTATACAAAACCTCCTTTCCACCAATAATGGTGAGGTAGAGAACCAAACTCCTTTTTCTTCATCCTGAAGCAGGCTGAGAACCTTGATCGATTACTGAAGTGGACCTCCCTCAAACATCCAAGAATAAGGGATGATGATCGGAGAATATAACTTGGATTCTTGCTTGGAGAAACCTTTGTGAAACCCCTCATAAACTCCCCCTCCCAAGATCCTCTCTCTCTCTCCCTCTCTTCTAGGCTCTTTCAAGTCAAGATAATAGTAAAAGATGAGCTCTTGGGTAAAATAAGAGCTCTAAAATAGAAGAGTTTCAAAATAGCTCTTATTTTATGCAAACTAATTTTATCATCCTTGATGATCAGCATAAATTTTGCTCAATCAGCCCGGATGGTTTGGGACGATCATAAGATTTTTTTTCATATCATCCAGGCTAATAGGATATCATCCTATATGATTAGTACAAATCCTTGAATATCATCCAGACAATCACAATAAATGGATTTATAAATAATGAAAAAATAGCTTGATCGTCCAGACTGATGTCATGATCGTCCCAAACGATTAGTTCAAATTCGTGAAAATCATCCAGACCATCGCCTTGAAGGCTACAGGCCGATATAGATCGTACAGGAACAACTAAAGTTTTTGGAAATGATCATCTTGGTTGATCTTGTGATCATCTAGAATGATTTAATCGAGCAATTAAAACCTTAATTACTTTCCTTAATAACCAGATTAATTTAGTCATAATTATGTTTCATCATCTTGGATGATGTCCTGGACAATGTTTAAAAATAAATAATACCTAAATAGATCCGGCGGTTGATTCTTTTTTATTTGAGCCAATTATCTTGGATGATAAGAATATCATCCACAACGAAGCGCTTAATGACAGCTTCCTTCACCAGGATGACCTAATCAGGATTTCTATTTTTAACTCATCATCCAGGATGATGTTTGGATCGTCCTGGAAAATGTGATTAAAATAGAAAACTCTAACCAACAAACAAAAATTTTCCCCCATATGTGTGTGTGCAAGGTTACTTAGAATATGGAACCACATTATTTATAATAGAAACAAGAGAGGAAAAAAAGTTTACAAATTGACTCAGACCTAGTCTACCCAATCTTGAGATGGTTTAAATTACAGTTTCATCTTGTGGACCTGAAATATTAATAGTCAAAGCAGACATAGAGAAACAAAAGTGTTAGCTATCATCAAAATCATAATCCTTGAAAATAGATTTGCAACACAAGAGCTTCTTAAGGGAAAGGAAAAAAGCATCATCATAAGTGGAATAAAGGTAAGAATAATATGAATTCTAAAGTTTACACTAATGTTATTTGTTTCAAATGTAGCAATCTAGGACATCAGAAATCTAATTTCCCAACTTTGAAAACTCAACCAAGTAAGGGGAAGGGTGAAGAAAAGACAAAGTGCAAGAAGGAAGAAAAAAGGATCCAAAAAAAAATTTTCAGTGGACTCGACATCAAACTTCTTTGAAACTAATGCAGAAGAGGATGTAATAAACATATGATTATTGGTTGATGATCATCTTAATCAATCTGATCAAAAAGAGGAATGTGATCTTACTTATGATCAATTACTTGAAGTTTTTGAAAAAAATTCATTATTCATATATAAATCTAATAAAGCACATACTAACTACAAAATTGATTTTATAAATCTATTGAAAGAGCATGAAATTCTAAGGAAATATCATACCACCCTGGATAGAAATCAAATGGCTTTGTTAAATAAAATTAACTCTTTGAATGAAAAGCATCTTGATTTAACTTAAGTGCATGATTCCTTGAAATCACTTCATGTTCAATTAGAAAATGCATACAATAGCTTAAATACTATTGCATCTGACTTAGAAAGTAATGAGCATGCATTTAAAATGGAAAATTCAATTCTTGAACATACAAATAAGGTTTTAGAGGATAATTTAATTAATTTTAAACAAAATAGAAAACCACCTACATTTAAAGAGTTTTATAAAACATCAACATATCATACATCATTCAAACATTTAAAGAGGCAACATTACCAAAATAGATTAGTAAACCCTTTTCCTGGTGTTTGATATTTTTCTTGTGGTATGCTAGGGCTTATCTCCCACACTTGCACCATACACCAAAGTACATGTTGGGTGTGGAGACCTAAAATTCAAAAACTCATAGCATAGTATGTATGCTTTTAATTCTTCTTTCTATAATATGGGTCAAAAATCTATTTAAGTTCCCAAATCTAACATCTGATGATTTTTTAGGTGTGCTCTCATAAAAGGCCTCCTAAAAGCATGAGCTATATGGATAGTGGATGTTCAATGCATATGAATGGAGATGTAAATCAATTCATATTACTAGAGGCCAGGGCAGAAGGTTGTTGCAACTCGAGCTTAAGAGTTTATGTTTTTGATGATAACAAATATTGTGACTCTTTTTATTTTCTACCTGAATTTGCAATATATTTTTGTTTCTGTGTATACTAACATTTCAGTATTATAGTGCACCTTTTAAGGCTCAAGATTTGGAAGAATAAGTTTTATTTGTAATTTTCTTTGATGTAGTTTTTAGTCATATCCTGTAAAGGTTTATACTTTCTTGAAACCTTACTCTCTATTTTCTATCTTCTCTTTAGAGTTTTCTATTTTTGACCACATCGTTTGGGATCATCCAAAAATTGTCCAAGATGATCTATTGAAAATAGAAACCCTAATTAAGACAGTCATAATTAAGTGCATCTTCATGGTTGATCTTAGTATCGGCCAGGATAATAGGCTCAATTCAGAAAGAATCTGGCACCAGATCTATTTAGGTGTCTTTTATTTTTGGACATCATCTTAGATGATGCAAAATATTTTTGCCTAAATTAATCTAGTAATTAAGGTTTGATTGCTGGATCATATCATCCTAGATGATCACAAGATCAGCCGGGATGATCAGTTCATAAATCTTAGTCCTTCCTGGATGTTCAAACATTATCCTATTTCTATTCAGGGTAATGCTCTTGATGATATGTGCCTTTATTGTACTAATTATCTCAGATGATTATGAGATCATCCCAGATGATCAGCTCACTTTTTCATTGTCTAGACATACAATAAGGGTGATGCTCTGGCCGATGCTCTATGATGGATGATAGGAATATCATCCAGGATGATATTGTTAATTTTTTTTAATTAAGCGCAAATTTCGAGCTCTTCTATTTAAGCTTTATCAAAGTCTTTGAAAGTGTATTTGGCTTCCACTAAAGCTTCATTCTTCTGGAGGAAACCTAAGAACTTGAAAGGGAGAAAGGAAAGGGTGGAGTTTGAGAGAAGGAGAAGATCCTTGGAGGGGGTTTCAAGGGAGTATGGATGGGGGTTCACATAGTTTCTCTAGCAAGCTCGATCCTTAGTACCATCAGAATTAAAGTTCATCTTGAGGGAAGTTTTAGGAAGAAGAAGATCTCTTTGGTTTCAAAGGACCTGGTAACTCGGTCGCACCGGGGAAGGTGGAAGTGATTTTGTAAGGGCTTCTCTGCCTAGCTGTGGGGGCTAAAGGAGAGATACTAATGGCTTACTACAATACTCAGAGGGAACCTCTAAGGAGTGCACTTAGGTCATGTTAGACTGAACCATTATAAATCTGTTGTGTTATTTCTTATTATTTTTTGCACTTTATGTTTACTATGATTAACTGCTTGGGTGAAATCTCTGATTAATCTTTTTATTTTTGTTTTAATTCATTTATGTTGTAAGATATAAAAAGATTTTTCTTTTAGTTAAAGAAGTTTTGAAAATCTAATACAACCCCCTCTTGGTTAGTCTTGGGACTAGTTCATAATGGCTTAACATCCTAACGAACTTTCAAAGATAAGGTAATACTAAGGGATAATTGAAAACTCTAAAAATTTCATCATTGAATATGTTTTATTAGTAGATGGCTTGAAGCATAACTTGCTCAGCATCAATCAGCTGTATGGTAAAGGTTTCAAAATTAATTTTTTGTCTACCAACTACAGAATAAGCTTTAAAATTAATAATATTTTATAGGGAAAAGGATCAACAACATCTACATGATTGATTTAAATTTCCTTAAATTTGCTACTACCTTATGCTTAAAAGTAATTACTAATTAATCCTGGTTGTGGTATAGGAGATTATGTTATGCAAGTATGAAAAACCTTTAGAAGATCACCCAAAACACTTAGTGAGAGGAATTCCTTCAGAGATTGGACTTCCTCATCATAAGAGAATGAAAAATATGGCCTTAGGACATCTACTTACTTATATTTTAGAAAAGAAATACAATCTTATTTATCCCGATCCTCCCTTTGAACTCCCTATTTACTTTACTAATGCCTCTTTTTGTGTAATTTTTGGGAAGGATAAAAGTTTAGAGAGTGATGATTCAGAAGAAAAAGGGGAGCTCCTACTCCAACACTTTCACCAACACCTGGACCTGATCTAAATTTCTACAAATAATTAGTCCATTGCTTTGATAGAATGGATACTCATTTTGATCAACCCTTTAATCAAATTAAAAATCACATTAATGAGCAATTTGACTCGGTGAAAATGGGTTTGATCCGAGGGCAATTTGACTCGGTGAACATGAATGTAGCTACAATCAACAGTTATTTTTTTAATGTTTAATTAACCACCTCCTTCAAATCAAGGCCCCTCTGATTACTAGATGTACTTATGTGTTGTTGTTGCTTATGAGTATTTGTATTTGTTCTTGAGATGCATTCCTATGATTGTAATGATCTTATGTGTTAGTGATTTCATGTGCTATTTTTTTATTTCTAAGATGATGTTAGTTGGATGATGTTATGTGAAATGAGAAATATGTTTGAATGTGCTCTTGGATAATCAATGAAATGATGAAATATTTTGTTCACTTGCAATGAATTTCATTTCTTGCAATGTCAATTTTTCTTTAGACGAATCATTTATGGTAGGTCTCTTGGATAAAATTTTTAATTATTTTATTCTATAAATTAACTTCCTTACAAGATTTAATCTCTTAAAATTTAAATTAAAATTATAAGTTGATGTAGATAAAGAGATCAATTTCATGTTTGAATAGACAATATTATTTTGATATAATTATTGTGAAAATAAATGTCTAATTAATTTTTATTTTCTTTTCAATGTATTTATTTTTTTATTAGTGGAATTTGAATTAAGGCTATTGATGTTCAAAAGACTGAATAAATAAATAAATAATTGAATGCACAGAGCATGCAAAAATAGAAAAGATGCGCAATAGTTCGCAATGTGAAAAGATGCACAAAATTAGCTCAAATAGAAAATATGTACAAAGTGTGTCACTAATATTTGAAAAGATGCGAAATGTCAGGAATTGAAATATTTAGTAATATTTTTTTCTTTTATCATTATATCTCTAATCCAAATGCATTTAATCGATAATCATCTTCAGTATTGAATTAGAAACTACTTAATCTTTATTTAGTCATTTTTGTAATAAACATTTTTATTTTTATCTAGAATAAATAGTGAACCTCGTTGACTTTTCTTATCATAGTACTTATTTGATTTAAACTTTGAATTTTTCTTTTTAATATTAGGAAGTTAATGTTGTATGTGCAATTAGTTTAAAACCTTCTTCTTCGTCAGCTCATTTGATTTATCCTTAAAAACATTTAATTTCAAGATTTTCTTCCATTTTTTTTTTGTCAAAAGGGGGAGTCATATTGTTGTTTGAATGTGTGTATGTATGTTGTGTGTACCTATGTGTGTGTGTATGTATGTATTGTCTTGTGTATGATATGTATTTTTTTATTCATGTTCATGCTTTTTCCTCTAGTTGTCTTTTATTTTAGTAGTTATTTCTTGTATAATTTTTAGGATTGTGTTTTTTTCTTTATGGAGTTCCCTTGTTTTTAAATTGGTATTCATTTAGGGGGAGCTATGGAGAAAAATTACTTTAAATGTTTACTAAAATAATAATTATTTTTCCATCATTAAAATGGGAGAGATTGTTGCAACTTTGTTTTCATAATGAAGTTTTTATATCTTGTGTCTTTTCGAGGATTCTAAAATATTATTGCATTCATTATTATTTCTCATAACATATATTTGAAAACTTATTTTTATTATTTGTGTGTACTAACATTTGAGGGAAATTATGCTCCAAACTATTGAAGAGTTCAAGACAGGTTAGATTAAGGTTTATTGTTATTTAAGTCAATACTTTTTATATTTTTGTTGAGTCTGAGAGAGTATGATTGTAATTGGGTAACCGTGCTCACACACACACTAGGGGAGTGTAAAAACTTATATTTTTTAAACTAATCATACTATACGATCATAAATTATACAAGACAATTTGTCATTATTGTTCCTCAAGAATGGAGTATATCGAATCATGCCTTGGAATTTTTCCAAGTCTTATTCATATTGTACAAATGATGTCTATAGTATGAAATGGTTACGTACCAGTTTGTTTTGAATGAATTCAAATTTTTTTTGAACTGTTCGTATTGTACGATCAAAGGTTCATACAAATGACATCCAGAGTACAAAATAGGTGCGTATCATTTTGTCCATATGAACAGGTAATTTTTTTGAACTGTTTATACTGTATGATCTTAGGTTTGTCCATATGACGTCCAGAGAATGAAATGGACTCGTCCATTTTTATACCAAATTAAGCATGGTTTGAATAAAACATATTGTATTGTATGATATGGGGTTCGTACAGTACGTTATGCAGAGTTCTAAATCAGTTCGTACTGAATCATACCAAATGAATCTATCTAATTTTTACATCATTGTAGTATATGATGTCAATTCTTACATATGACAATAAGAGTACAAAATTGATTCATACGAGATCTTCTGATTAATTTCTAAACTGGTTCTATGTATAATGTTGAATCGTACTGTATGATCTGGGACCAACAAATTGAAATTTTAAGTTTTCTAGATAGTTATTCATGTCTTTCATATTTAAGATCCTAAGAAATTGACTGAATTTAATCCTTCTGCAAATTTTCTTTTGAGAGTAAGAGTGAGAGTGCTTTGAGAGAGTGTTCGAGAGTTTGGATAGAGAGACTTGTAAGTGGAAATTATTAATATTTTACAAGGTTGCCCAAAGGTGAGGATCTCTTTATAAGTTCATCAAATCTCTTACTTACTTATTTGAAGATGCTTGAAAGGAGAACCTTATGCAAGATTTGGTACCCTTCCAACACTAGGAGGGGGTGAAATAATGATAGTTCTCTAAAAACACAAGGAGGCTCTAAACGGATGATGGTTCTCTACTGACACTATGATGGTGTGAAAGGATGATAGTTCTCTACTGACACAAGAAGGGTGTGAATGGACAATGGTACTCTATCACATCAGGGGTTGGTGTAAGTGAGGTTAAGTTTAAGGGATTATCCTCCTTGCTATGGGAGCAAAAAGATAGACTCTTTGGTATAGTGCAATATCTGAAGAGGGAGTCTTCAACGAGTGGATGTAGGTCTACTTGGACCAAACTACTATAAATTTTTGTGTTCTTCTTTTTATTTTTACTGCATTTTTAATTTTCTATAATTTTAATTTTTAGTTGAAATTTTTATTTTGATAAATATTTATGGTGCTTATAAAATTGTAAAAATGGTTTTTCTAAATTTTCCAACTGAATTTTAAAGAACCAACTACCCCCCTTCTCTTAGTCATCATTGGGACAATTTCTTTAGGTCTAACAATCTATCGGACTTACACTGTCTTGCCTCAAAGAAAGTTCTACATTTTTAGTCTTCAACCAAAGTATGCTAAAATTCTTCAATTAGAATGAGCTATGTCAAAAATATTCCTCAAATATTTTATTTCCCCTCCTAATTAGTGTTTTAGTCTTTGGCCATTAGCATGAAAATGTTAGGAGCTCTATCTATCTCTATATCCTCATAAGGAAGCACTCTAACCACAGTGTGTGTCAAACCTCTTAAGAAAAAAAAGCTAAACTCTCAAAAATCTAGGAACCTTTTTATGTTCATTAAGAAACTCTATAGTTTAGTGTGCTCATCTTGAAGAGATCTTGGGTTAGATGATCTCCTGGAAAGTTACACCAATAGAACAAAATTGTGAGGCCCTTAAGCCAACCTAGACAATATCTCGATAATTTAGAATTTGAGCTACTATACAGTTAATGGTCTTGACCACCTGGTCTTAAGTTTTTCTTTCTTGTTTCAATCAAAATTTGAATAAAAGAACTTTTTTCCTAGGGTAAAATCTTTCATATGAAGCTTACAATCATGCAACTTCTTAATTTTCTCATTATACATCTTAGCATTTAAGAAAATCACTTCTAAACTCTTTTAATACCTTCAAATACATAACTCTTCTCTCTTCATCTTCTCTATACTAAAAGTCCAAAGGTTACTGACAAGCATTGCAAAAAACTAATCAATAAAGAGAAAATCTAATGGGTGTCTTGAATGCATTCTTATAATCCCGCAATGCGTTATCAAAGTTCAATGGCCAATCTTTCTTATTTGAGCTTAGTGTCTTTTCTAAGATTCTCGTTATCTCCATAATAATTATCTGAGCTTGGCAACTAGTATGGTGGTGATAAAATGTTGCTACCCTAATCTAAATTTCAAATTTAAAGATTAATGCCTCAACTCTTTAATTATAAAACTGACTCCCCAATAATTACTCAATATTCTACGCATTCCAAATATAGAAAAAAAAACATTCTTTAAAAACTGAAGCACTAACAAAGCATAAGTTTTGGGGGTTTAAAGTCGCTCAATCAATTTAGAGACATAATCCATATCAATCATAATGAGCCCATGAAATAATGTCACCAAACATTAAAAATGTGAACCACTAATACATAAATTAAATGCATTTCAATTCACGTAGTAATATTGCATACTAATTGACACCTTTCACAAATCTTAACATAATCATTAACATCATTAAACATAATAGGAAAGTAAAATCAAGATTGAAGGATTTTATAAGTACTTTTAAATCCTCAAAACTGCCCTCTATTATTAGGATCATGACATTCCCTAATGATGGTTTATACTTCTTCATCTAGAGCATATCTCCTAAAGATTTTATCATCATAACTGCTTAAAAAATATGGATCATCCCAAAAGAAAAATCTAGCATCATCTATAAATTTTCACCTTTGGCTAGCTAAAAAATTATATGGGAACTCTCCACTCACAACATAATTAACCATATCGGCATGCCAAGGTGAAACACTTGAATGTAGTTCAAAAAATACACATCATGGAAGAATTCATTAATGCCATTCTTATGAAATGCATATTCTTCTATCTCAAACCTGTAAAAATTATTTACTACCTTGTTCTTGGTACCCTTACTATAAATATTTCTACATCAAATTCTTGTAACAAAAGATTTCATCATGCCAATCTTGGCCTAGCATCATTCTTTATCATAATAGATTTGATAGCATAATAATTTGTATAAAGAAGAACATTTACACCAATCAAATAAGACTTGAATTTATCGAAGGAAAATAAAATTGTAAGTAATTAATATTTTGTAGTTGTAAAATTATGTTGACCAACATTTAAAAAAGTACTAAATGCAACTTCTTATCTTTCTTTTCACTTAAAATAGCTCCAACAGTATAATCACTTGCATAACACATTTACTAAAAATGTAAAAAAATATTAGGTAAAATTATAGTAGGAGAAGTGATTAAATATTATTTTTAAATTTTGAAGGCATTATAACATGCATTATCAACTACAAATGGGAAGTCCTCAAGAAAATGACATAGACCTTTGGTTATTTTTGAAAAATCCCTAATAATCTCCAACAAAATTTAGCATGTCCTAAATAACTCCTAATGCATTTCACAAACTTAGGTGGTTGAAATTTTTTATTAACCTGAACATTAGACTAATCCACATCAAATCCATCTTCAAATAACTTATGTCATAACATTATCCCTTCAGTAACCATAATTTGACACTTCCAATTCAACAATAAATTTATTTATACATATCTCTTAAATATATTTGTCAAGTAATCTAAGAAAATATAAATATTGGTGTCAAACATAAAATACTAAACTATTAACATGTCAATGCCTCTCTCTATCAAAATTAAAGAAAAAAAGATAACATGCAAAGCTAAAAGTAATAGGGTGTTTCAATGCTTGAAAGACATCCTTTTAACAGCAAAAGTCTTGAAGAAACTAGTGAAGGTAGTCTTGTCGTCGTTCTTAAGTTTTATTAGATTCTGAATATAACCTAAATACCCATCTAGGAAATAGTAAAAGGAATGCCCTGCAAACTTACCTAGTATATGATCAATAAATGGAAAGTTAAAATGATCTTTCCTAGTGGTCTTATTTAGTTTCCTATAGTTGATGCATATCCTCCGCCTTTCCTTCATGTTCTTCACCTTATAGAATTAATCACTGGGAAAGTTGATTTCTCTTCTAAAATGAAATTCTTACAATGATCATGTAAGGCTTTAAGCAATAAATTAGGTGTCCCCTTAATAGATGGTCTCAGTAATCTACCAAGGGATGAAGTATTTAGAACCTCATACTTCTCCTTAAACAACCTGAGGGTCTCTCTAATAAAATAAGAAAAATCTCCAATCTCATTATAAATCTCCTCTTCCTTCCAAGAACATTCAACCAGAAGATCTTTCTTACAGTCCTCAACACAAGCCTCTACCATATAAACTTTAAGGTAATCTCAATCTTATCATTAAACAATTTTGTAAACCTAAGCATATTAATAGTCACCTCCTAATCTTAAAATCTAATGGTAAACTCTCTCTTTTGGATGTAAATTATTGCCTCACTAGTGGCTAGAAAAGGTGTTCTTAAATGATGGGTATTTCCGTATCCTCCTCCACATACTAGATAATAAAATCTATAGGGAATATAAACTTATCAACCCTAACCAACACATACTATACTACCTACTTGAGAGACGTAAAAGATTTCTTGAAAGGAGATCCTTTTAGAAGATTTGGTATGCTGCCAACACCAGGAGGTGGTGAAATAATGATAGTTCTCTACCAACACTAGGAGGCCGTAAAAGGATGACGGTTCTCTACTGATACTAGGAGGGTGTGAAAGGATGATAGTTCTCTACCACCGCCAGAAGGGTGTGAAAGGAAAATTGTACTCTAACGTATTAGGGGTTGGTGTAAGTGAGGTTAAGTGTAAGGGCTTCTCCATCTTGCTATGAGAGCAAAAAGAGAGACACTTTGGTATAGTGCAATACCTGAAGAGGGAGTCTTCAAGGAGTGGATGCAGGTCTACTTGGACTGAACTACTATAAATTTTTATGTTTTTCTTTTTATTTTTACAGCATTTTTAATTTTCTACAATTTTAATTATTGGTTGAAATTTTTATTTTGATAAACATTCATTGTGCTTATAAAATTGTAAAAACGATTTTTCTAAAGTTTCCAAGATAATTTTGAATAACCAATTTCCCCTTCTCTTGGTTAGCATTGAGACAATTTCTTTAGGTCTAACAACCTATTTGGACTTACATTGTCTTGCCTCCAGGAAAGTTCTACATTTTTAGTCTTCAACCAAAGTATGCTAAGATTCTTCAATTAGAATGAGCTATGTCAAAATATTCGTCAAATAGTTTATTTCCCCTCCTAATTAGGGTTTGTTGAAACTTGTTAATTATGAATTAGGTTGTTAGACCTAAGCTTATGTCCCAATGGCTAACTAAGAGGGTGGGGGCTGAATTGGTAATTTAAAAATTTCCATTTTATATTTTAAACCGATAAAAAATCTTGTAATGAAATTTTTTGAAAAAGATTTTTCAACCACAAATCAATAGAAAATAATAAAGTAAAAAAGCAGCAAAAAATAAAAAGACACAAGATTTATAGTGGTTCGGTCAAACACGACCTACATCCACTCCCTGAAGTCTCCCACTTTCGATATTGCACTATTACCACTTAGTGTCTCTCCTTTTGCCCCCACAGCAAGGCGGAGAAGCCTTCATAAAAACTGTCTAGCACCACAACCCGATGTGGCAGAGAACCGTCATCCTTTTACACCTTTCAAGTTTAGGCAGAGTACCTCTCACTATTCACACTCTCCATGTGTAGGTAGAGAACCTTCCCGATGTTCACACTCTCCAAGTGTAGGAAGAGAACCCTTCATCCTTTCACACTTATCCATGTGTAGGCAGAGAACCTCCCGCTGTTCACACTCCTCGAGTGTGGGTAGAGAACTGGATCTCCTTGAAAAGATTTTCTCACAAGAAATCTGGAAGGACAAGAGAAAAGAGTGAAGTAATCACAATTCACAAACGAAGATCCTAACCTTTGAGTACCAAGTGAACTCTTCACGCTTTAGTCGCAAAAAATCTCCTTCAAACACTCTCTCACACTCTCTCCTTCAATCTCTCTTCAGTTTGGATGATGACCAATAGAAAAAAAGATTTTAAGATAGTTTTAGGTGGACCTTTTATAAGAAAGACACGAAAAACCATAAAAAAACTACAAAATTTTAATTCAGTACGTACTTGATCATCCAGTACGATCGAATTTCGTACGTATGAACAATGTAAAAACTGTTGCATATGAACTCAATGTGCGTTGGTACAAAATTCCTTCATACCCGATCATCATCTCGTACAAACATAGTTCATCCGGTACAAATAGTTATTTCAAAGGTTCGTTGGGATGAAAAAATAGGATGAATCACATGTTCAAAGAATAGAGAACATCATCTAGGGATGAAGGTGTCGATTCGTCTAGATGAAGGAATAAACTGAAAATCCAGAGGAGATCGTTCAGGGATGAATGGGACTATTCGTCTGGATGAATAGTTCAAACTGAAAATCCATAAGATATCTTCCAGGGATGAATGAAACTATTCATCTGGATGAATAATTAAAACTGAAAATCCAGAGGAAATCATCCATGGAGGAATGGGACTATTCGTCTGGACGAATAGTTCAAACTTAAAATATAGAGGAGATCGTCTAGGGATGAAGGGGACTATTCATCTAAATGAACAACACTTAAAAAAAAATTTACTCACCCTCTGTTCGTTCCATTTGTTCCTGGAAGTGTATAACTGATATGATCATCCCGTATGAATATAGTTCGTTATGTACGATAAGTATTAAAAATTGTGAATTTTAAAGTTCTCAACCGATATGTGTGTGCTGAGTTAATTATAGTCACACTCTCTCTAACTCAAGTAAAATAAATACAAACTCCAAGTTACAAAAAATAACAAGCAGATCTTTGATTTGAAGTCTTCAATAATATGGAGTATGATTTCCCTGAAATGTTAGTACACAAAAGAGCCAAAAAATAATTCTTCCAAAATGTGTTAGGAGAAATTAATACTCAAAATAAAAATATTTGGAATCATCAACATATATATATATATATATATATATATATATATATATATAAGTTGCAAGAATGTGAAGCATGCAAAGCTAAGTAGCAACTCTCTAAACAAATTCTCCTTTTTAGATGATGGTAAAATAACTATTGTTTGTATAATTTTCAAATTCCTAAGTTTCTCCTAAACTCCCTCTGAATAAATAAGCATGTGAGAATAAGGAGCATATTTGTTTAGCTAATCCAAATTTTTAAATTTTTACAAAAAAGTACAAACACAAAAATACGAACAACACGTTAAAACACTTACAAATAACATATTTAAAAAATACTTAAAACAATATTTCTCCTCCTTTTTGACAATAGCAAAAAGAGAAGAAGAGACAAACCAAACTAATCCAGAAATGTAAGAAGTCATATGAAAAGTCTTTGATAATTGATCCTTTAAAGAGATTGAGTTATATTTGAAAATAGAAATTAAAAGTCATTAGAGAAATAGAAAGATTCATATGATTTAAGTATAGATATAACATAGGCAAGAAAAAAAAAGTATCAAAATCATGAATCAGTTTAGACAATGAAATAAGCAAAATTATTGCAAAGTAGATGAATAAAAAATTTATATATTTCAAAATTCAATACAAAATAAGATTACACAGAAGATTAATTTGAATTTAAGGATTAAAAGATTGAGGAAAGAGCATATACGTGTGGTGCATTGCGCATCTTTACAATTTTTGTGGCACACTTTGTGCATCTTTTTATTTTTGGGCAAATTTTGTGTCTTTTTCAATTTGCGAACCATTGTGCATTCTTTTGATATTTTGTACTTTTTATATTTTCAAGTGTATTCTTGATCTTTCCAACATCAATAATCTAAAATCTCAAATTTCTCTAAGTACAATAATATTTATATTGATAAAAGAAATACAAAATAAGAAAACATCATAATTGCAATAATAATATAAAATTTATGTTAGTCTAAGAGAGACATGAGATTGACATTCTTTAACTAGAACAAGTTATAATCACAACTTAAATTTTTGAAAAATTGGATTTTTTTAATGAAAGCAATTTTGTATTGCAATTCTAAATATAGCACTTGTTAGATCAATATTTCAAGGATGATCATATAGGCTAACACACATTTCTTGAATGAAATCAAAAATAGTAAAACAAGACTGAAGAACTTTTATTGATATCATTGATAGGAGATAGTACATTGTTTATGGATGATATCAATACAAAAACTCAAATACATAAAAACATAAAAACTAACAAATCACATTACATAAAAAAAAAAAAGATAAAACATAAACATCAACATAACATAACATAACATGAAACATAAAAACATAACAGCTAACAATCACATTGCATCACATCTGGTAGAGAGAATCATAAAGAAGAACAGTCATCACTCAGAGGGGCCTTGATTTGGAGGAGGAGGTGGCTGGTTGAAGAAGTTATAATAGCTACTCAACATAGCTATATTCGAACCTATAGCATCCAGTTGGCCTCACATCCAACCCATGTCCTACTGGTGAAGCACGTCCTGATGCTGTAGATGAGTTTCAATTTGATCAAAGCGATGATCAAAATTAGTCTCAAGATGATCAAAACACTGGACCAAATCCTGAAAGCTTTGTCTAAAAGTAGGTGTAGGTAAAGGTGTAGGTCTTCTCCTATCCTCCTCAGAGTCACTACTTAGCACATGTGGATCTCTATAAAAGATTGCTCAGAATGATCCATCATTATAGTAGATAGGCTCTTCTAGATTTTGAACTAGATGGACTAGATCATATTTCTTCTCAAAAATATAGAACACAAGATGTCCTAAGGCTATATTTTTCTTTCTCTTGTGGGAGAAATGGCCAATCTCAGAAAGTCCATAAATGTAATGAATAATCAATTGGGCTTCATCTATTGGTTGGCTTGTCATTATCAAATAAGTCAACGTGGAAAGAAGAGGGGTAATATTTACTCGATCCCCAACTTTAGGAATAATGGAGGTTCGAAGAACATGTTGAATGGTTTAAGCATTACGATTAAGAGTGGACACCTTAGGTAAATGAACTTCATTTCCAAACTCTCTAATAACCTCATTTATCGTAGTCCAGTCAAATTTGGAGGAAGAAGTTCAAGTATGGGCTCTAGTCCCTTGAGTCCTTAAGTTCAAAAATATTCCCAAATCTGCTTTTGTTATCTCAACTTTCTTCTTAAAAACATACGACCTAATCACAGTTTGGTCAGACTTAAAGGACATATTTGTAAGGAAGTAGTGGAAAGTTTCCTTGTTGTAGAAATGGACTACACTCAGAATAAGTGCAAACTGTATAGAAGCAAAAAGTTTCATAAATTTAAAAGTGATTTGTTCTTGGAGAAGGACTCTATAGGGGGTGATCTTGGCAGATATGAACCTAGGGAAGGACACCTCATTTTCTTTTGATAGAAAGTTTTCTCCAATGTTTCTAGAGGGGGTCCCTTAGCAAGTACCTTACGCATGTATCTTTTGCTTGAACTAGCCATAGAGAATATCAAGAAGATTTAGAGGATTGAAAGAGTTTTTTATGTGAATGAGATTTCAGTTCAAAACCTTTCAATTTAAATAAAAAATGAATTTTTGTACGAACAAAAATTATTTTATCCAGGATGAATTTTGGTTCGTACGTACGAAATAAATTTCATATGTACAAATGAATTTGTCCAAAATAAAATGACTTTTCGTAATCATGCAAGTTAAGAGGATTCCCTTCATACAGACTTTTGACCAAACAATCGTACAGACGAATAGGTGTTCATCCGGGATGATCATTTATTTAAGATCATTTTTATAATCATTTGAAAATGACCCCCACATTGAATTACCATGTGTTCTTATGTACGAACTAAACGTTCGTACGTACAATCAGAACTAAAGAAACTGATCTTATCCATATAATCTTCTACATGCATACATACGATTGAATACATATCGTTCGGATGATCGTCACAATTATACAGATGAACAATTTTAAAAAATTAAAAAGCTACATGAAAAACCATTCAAATCAATAGTTAATATGCTACATGATTCATCCCGTACAAAAAAAAAAATTGTACAGATGAATTTCACACTTTGAAATTTTCATGCCAACACTCAAAAATCATGAATCTTGATGTGAAAGTACACAAAACAAATAGACGGAAGATTGCAAAATCAAGCACGAACAAAACACTGAAAAAACATACAGAAAATCACAAAATCAAAAGACACAAATAAAAATATCAATTTTGCAGAAACATTTAATTAAGTGTTCAAGTCAATCACACCAAGCCTTGTTCTAAATGTACTTAAAGTATCAAAAGCTAATGGTTTAGTAAAAATGTCTGCAAGTTGATTTTCTGTTGATACATGATTGAGTTCAATTTCTCTTTTGGTTACATGTTTTCTTATGAAATGATGCCTAATGTCTATATGTTTGGTTCTTAAATGTTGAATAGAATTTTTAGTGATACAAATGGCACTAGTGTTATGACAATAGATGGGAATTATGCCTATTGTTAATCCTAAATCAATCAAGTGTTATTTCAACCAAAGTACTTATGCCACACAACTTCCTAAGGCAATGTATTCAGCTTCAGTAGTAGATAGGGCTACTGAATTTTGTTTCTACTGGACCAAGAGACTAAAGAGTTTCCAATGAATTGATATGTTTTAGAAGTACTCTTTCTATCAGCCCTACAATCTACAAAATCCACTGAATATCTAATTATTTCAAATGAAGAGCTAAACTTATGATACCAAATTCCTAAGTTCTGAGTTCCCAACAGATACCTTAAAATCCTTTTCATTGCCATCAAATTTGATTCTTTTTGATCTGATTGAAATCTAGCACATAAATAAACACTAAACATGATATTGAGTCGGCTAGCTGTCAAGTAAAGCAAAGATTCAATTATCTCTCTAAATTTCTTTTGATCAACAGTTTTTCCCTTAGGTTCCTTATCCAACTGAACTGAGGAACTCTTTGGTGTATTAATAAGTTTAGCATTATCCATTTTATACTTTTTGAGGTTGTCCTTAACATACTTTGATTGTTTAAGAAATGTACCCTGCTCAGTTTGCATAATGCTAAAGCCTAGAAAATTGCTCAAATCTTCCATTAGACTCATCTCAAATTCACTACTTATTGTTTTAGAAAAATCACCACAAAGATTTTTATTTGTAGATTCAAAGATGATATCATCAACATAAATTTGTACAATGAGTATTTTCTCTCCTAATTTCTTCAAAAAGAGAGTTGTGTCCACACTTCCTTTTTCAAAAGATCTCTCAAGTAAGAAGGTACTCAATCTATCATACCAAGCCCTAGGTGCATGTTTTAATCCATATAATTCCTTTTTTAATTTAAAAATATGATTTGGATGTTTAGAATTTTTAAAACCTGGAGATTGTTCAATATATACATCCTCTTGAATTACCATATTTAAAAATGCACTTTTAGCATCCATTTGGTATAATTTAAATCCTCTAAAATTGGCAAAGGCTAACAAAACCTTAATCGCTTCAAGTCTAGCAACAGGGGCAAAGTCTCCTCAAAGTTAATCCCTTCAATCTGATTATACCCCTTAGCAACCAATCTAGCCTTATTTCTAATGACTTCTCCTAAGTCATTCATTTTGTTCTTGAATACCCATTTAGTTCCAACTCCAATTTGATCCTTTGGCCTTGTAGTTAATTCCCAAACTTCATTTTTTATAAATTAATTTAATTCATCCTGCATTGCCAATATCCAAAATTCATTCGAAAGTGCTTGATCAATATTTGTGGGTTCTATCATTGAAATAAAGGTTGAATGATTGAATTCTTTGTTCAGTCCATGCCTAGTCCTAACACCCTCACTAGGTTCACCTATAATCAATTCTTTTGGATGGTATTTAGAAAATCTCAAATCTCTAGGAACTTGGTTTTTTATCTCCAAATTTTCTTCCAAATTTATTTTGTCAATCTTTTGGGAGTTAATCTCTATCTCATCCTCTTCAACAATTAGTTCTTCAAAAATTTCAAATTCATCAAATAAAATATGTGTAGTCTCCTCAATTACTAAAGTTCTTTTATTGAATACTCTATAAGATTTTCTAACACTTGAATATCCTATAAAAATTCCTTCATCTAATTTTGGATATAATTTTCTTAAAGAAGATTTTCTATTATTATATATGACCACCTTACATCAAAAAAAATGCAAATGTGACAAATTAGGTGTCCTTCTCTTTAGTAACTTATAGGGTATTGTATTTAAGTTCGATCTAACATTCACCCTATTTAGAACATAACATGTTGTGCTAATCGTCTAAGCCCAAAAATATTTAGGAAGTGAGTATTCTGCCAACATGGCTCGAGCAGCTTCTATTAATGTTCTGTTTTTCCTTTCGACTATCCCATTCTACAGAGGAGTTCTAGGTGTAGAAAAATTATGATCAATTCCTTTTTTCTTAAAAAAATCTTCAAATTTTTCATTTTCAAATTCTCCTCCATGATCACTCTGAATTGTTAAAATTTCACATCCTAATTTCCTTTAAATCCAAGTTAAAAAATTTCTAAACTCCTCAAATGATTCACTCTTATGATAAAGAAATTTATCCCTTGTGAATCTAGAATAATCATACAAAATTAGAAATCCGTATACCTTTCCTCCTTGACTTACAATTCTAACTGGTCCATAACGATCCATATGTAATATCTCCAATGGTTTACTAGTTTTAAGATCCTTATTAGACTTAAAAGAGAACTTCACCTGTTTTCCTAATTGACATGCATCGCAAAGGTGATCCTTAATAAAGTCTAGTTTTGGTATACCTCTCACTATGTTCTTTTGGGTAATCCTCCTAAGATTTTTCATGCTAGAGTGATAATGTCTCTTATGCCAAAGCCATGATTCATCAGAAATAGTTTTTAAATGAAAAGCAGTAGGAGTTTTGATATAATTTAAGTCTAGCAAATATACATTATTTACTCTTATACCATTCAAAACATCATTACAATTAAGGCTTAATATACAACAACTAGGGAAAAATTTTTCATATTATCCTTTATCACATAGCTAGCTAATACCCAAAAAATTATGTTGTAAGCCTTCTACAAGTAGCACATTTTTAATAAAAAAAGTTTTTAAGATTTCCAATCATACCTGATCCTACCACCTTCCTTGTGGTGTTATCTCCAAGTGTCCCCTCCCTCCACTCATGGCTTCCAGCAATATAAATTGAGCAGTATCTCCAGTCATATGCTTTGAGCAACCGCTGCCCAAGTACCATATGCTTTCACGAGGTCTTATGTGAGAGCAATCCTGCAAAATTATCAAACATTAAACCTAGGAACCTAAACAAGTTTGGGTTCACCTTTTTGCAAATTATAAATATATGCATGTATGATATGTCTAGGTTTATGCATCTTAGGTCTCCACACTAAATGGGTTTTCTTCTATAATATATAGGTGTGTGTTATATGTCCAATCAATCCATAATTATGACATTTGACTCCAGGAAATGGGTTTATCAATCTACTATAGTTTTTCTATCTATTCAGGGAGTGCATAAATTTAGGATATAAAATAGGATTACTAAAATTTTCAAGTCTTGGGGGTATCCTATTATCCTCGAGAGCTACTATCTTCAATATATAAAATGAATTCATGTCTTTTAATATACAATTTGTATAGTTTATGTGATAGTTTTTTCTCTCAGATTCATCTTTAAAATTTTTAAAATCTTTTTCAAGTTCTCCATAGGATGATTTTAATATTTCATGGTTCTTATTCAAATTGTCAAACTCATCAAGTAATTTCATGTAGTTATTATCAATTAAAGCATGATCTTTCCTAAGATTTTCATGTTCTCTTTGAAGGTCTAGTAATTCTAAGTTCAGACTAGCATATAATTTCTTTAATTTCCTATATGCAACATGTATGCATTTAGAGACTTCTAAAAGTTTATTATAAGTCAAGTTATATACCTCTTCTTGATCTGACTGATCAAGATTATCAGCCATCAAGCACAGATTAGTGACTTCTTCTTCCTTTATAGTCTTTGATGGGTCTGAAGCTGAGTCTGCCCAGAAAGCTTTTTGGAATTTCTTCTTGCCCTTCTTCATCATTGGTTTCTCCTCTACCTTCTCCTTATTAGGAGTGGATTTGAATTTTGGGCAGTGTGACTTAATATGTCTAGGTTTCTTGCACTTATAGAAAATAATATGATTTGAAACCTTGACATTTCTATTAAATTTACCTTGAGTCCATTGTTGGTGTCTCTTTTGCTTACTCTTCAAAAAGGTCCTGAACTGTCTAGTCATTAATACGATATCGTCCTTATCCTCAGGTGCAGATTGATCACTCTCTGACTCCTCCACCTTTAGTGAACTATTCTTCTCTTTTTGTGGCTCTCCTACATCAACCTTTCTTTGACTCACTCCTTGCTCGTAAGAAATTAATGATCTAAAAAGATTGTCAATAGAGTAAATGTTTAAATCTTTAGACACTATAATCGCAGTTATTTTAGCATCATAAGCAATAGGCAAACAACAAAGTATCTTATTGATCATTTCAGCATTCCTCAGTTCCCTACCCAATGCATTTAAAGAGGTGACTATTTGTGTGAATCTTGTGTACATGTTAGAAATGGATTCATTTGGTTTCATGTGAAATAATTCATAGTCATGAAATAAGATATTTAGTCTGGATTATTTAACTTCATTAGTCCCCTCATAAGTTATACAAAGTCCATCCCATATGACATTTTCACTTTTACAAGTAGAAACTCGTATGTAATCTTCAGATTTAAGAGCATAAAAGAAACTATTCAAGAATTTAGCATTAAGTTGTACTAAGTCACGTTCTTCTACTGTCTAGTCTGCAAATGGAGTTTCAACTCTAACTCCATCAATTAATCTAGTTGGTTTTGTATACTATTCATGAACTAAGATCCACATATGATAATCAAGTCACTGTAAAAATGTAGACATGCGTGTTTTCCAAAAATCAAAAGGAATATTATCAAACAAGGGAGATCTAGTTATAGAGTAACCTTTAGGTGTGTTTCAATTTCCAAATGTAAACATGGTCGTTAATCAAAAATTAGTCTAAACATATCATTTTGAAACTAAACTCTAATACCACTTATTAAAATTTGTTAATTATGAATTAGGTTGTTAGACCTATGCTTATTCCGCAGCGGCTAACCAAGAGGGGGGGTGAATTGGTAATTTAAAAATTTCCCTCTTATATTTTAAACTGATAAAAAATCTTATAGTGAAATTTTCTAAAAAGATTTTTCAACCACAAATCAATAAAAAAAATAAAGTAAAAAATAGTGGAAAATAAAAAGACATAAGATTTATAGTGGTTTGGTCAAACACGACCTTTATCCACTCCCTGAAGTCTTGCACTTCAGGTATTGCACTATTACCAGTTAGTGTCTCTCCTTTTTCCCCCAGAGCAAGGCGGAGAAGCTTTCACAAAAACTCTCTTCCACCATACCCGGTGCGGCAGAGAACCGTCATCCTTTTACACCTTTTAAGTGTAGGCAAAGTACCTCTCGCTATTCACACTCTCCAATTGTAGGCAGAGAAATTTCTCGCTGTTCACACTCTCCATGTGTAGGCAGAGAACCCTTCTTTCTTTCACACTTCTCCAAGTGTAGGCAGAGAACCTCCCACTGTTCACACTCCTCGAGTGTTGGCAGAGAACCGGATCTCCTTGAAAAGATCTTCTCACAAGAAATCTGGAAGGACAAGAGAAAAAAGTGAAGTTATCACAATTCACAAATAAAGATCCTTACATTTGAGTACCAAGTGAACTCTTCACGATCCAGTAATAAGAAATCTCCTTCAAACACTCTCTCAAACTCTCTCCTTCAATCTCTCTTCAGTTTGCACCAAGACAAGTAGACAAAAAGATTTCAGGTTAGTTTTAAGTGGACCTTTTATAAGAAAGACACGAAAAACTATCCAAAAACTACAAAATTTCAATTCAGTACGTACTCGATCATCCCTTACTATCAAATTTCATAAAGAACAATGTAAAAACTTCTGCGTACGAACTCAATATGCATAGGTTCAAAATTCCTTGATACTCGATCATCATCCCGTACGAACATAGTTCGTCAGGTACGAATAATTATTTCAAAGGTTCATTGGGATGAAAAAATAAGATGAATCACAAGTTCAAAGAATAGAGAACATCATCCAGGGATGAATGGGTCGATTCATCTGGATGAATAGAATAAATTAAAAATCCAGAGTAGATCGTCTAGGTATGAATGAGACTATTCATCTGGATGAATAGTTCAAACTAAAAATACAGAGGAAATCATTCCAAGGACGAATGGGACTATTCATCTGGACGGACAGTTCAAACTGAAAATCCAGAGGAGATAGTCCAGGGATGAATGGGAGTATTTGTCTGGATGAACAGTTCAAACTGAAAATCCAGAGGAGATCGTCCAGTGATGAGTGAGACTATTCTTTTGGATGATCAACACTTAGAAAAATTTTTACTCACCCTCTGTTCGTTCCATTTGCTCTTGAAGGTGTATAACTGATCTGATCGTCCCGTACGAACATATAGTTCATCCTGTATGATTAGTACTAAAAATTATGAATTTTAAAGTTCTCCCCCAGTGTGTGTACTGAGTTACTTAATTACAATCACACTCTCTCTGACTCAAGTAAAATAAATACAGACTCCAAGTTATAAAAAATAACAAGCAGATCTTTGATTTGAAGTCTTCAACAATCTGGAGTATAATTTCCCTGAAATGTTAGTTCACACAAGAGCAAAAAAACAATTCTTCCAAAAGAGAAAGTAATACTCAAAACAATAATATTTGGAAATCATCAAAACATATAAGTTGCATGAATGTGAAGCATACAAAGCTAAGTAGCCACTCTCTCAATAAGGTTTCAATCTTTGGCCATTAGCATTAAAATGTTAGGAGCTCTTTCTATCTCTATAACCTCATAAGGAAGCACTCTAACCACAGTGTGTGTCAAACCTCTTAAGTAAAAGAAGCTAAACTCTTGATAATCTGGGTACCTTTTTATGTAATGGTCAAAAATTCATTAAGAAACTCTATAGTTTAGTGTGCTCATCTTGAAGATATCTTGGGTTAGATGATCTCCTAGAAAGTTACAGCAATAGGACAAAATTGTGAGGCCCTTAAGCCAACCTAGAAAATATCTTGATAATTAAGAGTTCAGTCTACTATACAGTGAATGGACTTGACCACCTGGACTTAAGTTTTCCTTGTTTTAGTCAAAAATTGAATAAAAGAACATTTTTTTTCTAGGGTAAAATCTTTCATATAAAGCTTACGATCATGCAACTTCTTAATTTGCTCATTATATGTCTTAGCATTTAAAAAAATCACTTCTAAACTCTTTTAATACATTCAAATAAATCACTCTTCTCTCTTTGTCTTCCTTATATTAAACGTCCAATGATTACTAACAAGCATTCCAAAAAAACTAATCAATAAAGAGATAATCTAATGGTGTCTTGAATGCATTCTTATAAGACCACAATGCATTATCAAAGTTCAATGACCAATCTTTCTTACTTGAGCTTAGTGTCTTTTTTAAGATTCTCGTTATCTCCATAATAATTATCTAAGCTTGGCCACTAGTATGGTGGTGATAAAATGTTGCTACCCTAATCTAAATGTTGAATTTAATGATTAATGCCTCAACTCTTTAATTATAAAATGGACTCCACAATAATTACTCAATACTCTATGCATTCCAAATCTAGAAAAAAACATTCTTTAAAAATTCAAGAACTACCAAAGCATACGTTTTGGGGGTTTAAAGTTGCTCAATCCATTTAATGACATAATCCATATAATTCATGATGAGCCCATGAAATCAGGTCACCAAACATTAAAAATATTAACCACTAATACATAAATAAAAAGCATTTCTTTTCACATAGTAATATTGCATACTCATTGACACCTTTCACAATTCTTAACATAATCATTAACATCATTAAACATAATAGGAAAGTAAAATCAAGATTGAAGGATTTTATAAGTACCTTTAAATCCTCAAAAATGCCCTCTATTAATAGGATCATGACATTCCCTATTGATGGTTTATAGTTCTTCCTCTAGAGCATATCTCTTAAAGATTTTATCATCACATCTTCTAAAAAAATATGGATCAAGCCAAAAGAAAAATCTGGCATCATCTATAAATTTTCATCTTTGGCTAGCTAAAAAATCATATGGGAACACTCCACTCACAACAGAATTAGCCATATCGGCATGCCAGGTGAAACAGTTGACTACAGTTCAAAAAATACTCGTCATGGAAGAATTCATTAATGCCATTCTTATGAAATGCATAATCTTCTATCTCAAACCCATAAAGATTATTTACTACCTAGCTCTTGGTACTCTTTTACTATAAAGATTTCTGCATCAAACTCTTGTAACAAAAGAATTCACCATGCTAATCTAGGCCTAGCATCATTCTTTATCATAATAGATTTTATTGCATAATAATTTGTATAAAGTAGAACTTGTACACCAATCAAATAAGGCTTGAATTTTTCAAAGGCAAATAAAATTGCAAGTAATTAATATTTTGTAGTTGTAAAATTATGATGACCAACATTTAAAAAAATATGACATGCAACTTCTTATATTTCTTTTCACCAAAAATAGCTCCAATAGTATAATCTCTTGCATCACACATTAACTCAAAATCCAAAAATATATTAGGTAAAATTATAGTAGGAGCAGTGATTAAATATTTTTTTTAAAATTTTTAAGGCATCATAACATGCATCATCAAATACAAATGGGAAATCCTTCTCAAGCAAATGACATAGAACTTTGGTTATTCTTGAAAAATCCCTAATAATCTCCTACAAAATTTAACATGTCCTAAAAAACTCTTAATGCATTTCACAAACTTAGGTGGTTGAAAATTTTTATTAACCCGAACATTAGACTAATCCACATCAAATCCATCTTCAAATATCTTATGTCATAACATTATCTTTTCAGTAACCATAATTTGACACTTCCAATTCAACAACAAATTTTATTTATACATATCTCTTAAATATATTGGTCAAGTAATCTAAGAAAGTATAAATATTGGTGTCAAACACAAAAAACTGAACTATAAACATGTCATTACCTCTCTCTATCAAAATCAAAGAAAAAAAGATAACATGCAATGCTAAAAGTAATAGGGCATTTCAATGCTTGAAAGACAACCTTTTAACAGCAAAAGTCTCGAATAAACTAGTGAAGGTAGTCTTGTCTTGGTTCTTAAGTTTTATTAGAATCTGAATATAACCTAAATACCCATCAAGGAAATAGTAAAAAGAATGGCCTGCCAACTTATCTAGTATGTGATTAATAAATGGAAAGTGAAAATTATATTTCCTAGTGGTCTTATTTAGTTTCCTATAGTTAATGAATATCCTCCACCTATCCTTCATGTTCTTCACCTAATTTATAGAAATAATCACTGGGAAAGTTGATTTCTCTCCTCAAATGAAATTCTTACAATGATCAGACAAGGCTTTAAGCACTAAATTAGGTGTCCCTTTAATAGATGGTCTCAGTAATCTACCTAGGGATGAAGTATCCAGAACTTCATACTTCTCCTTAAACAACCTAAGGGTCTCTCTAATAAAATAACAAAAAGCTCCAACCTCATCATAAATCTCCTATTCCTTCCAAGAACTGTCAACCAGAAGATCTTTCTCACACTCCTCAACAAAAGCCTCTACCATATAAACTTTAAGGTAATCTCAATCTTATCATTAGACAACTTTATGGGCCTAAGCACATTAATAGTCACCTCCCAATCTTATAATATAATGGTAAACTCTCTCTTTTGGATGCCAATTTTGGCCACACTAGTAGCTAGAAAAGGTCTGAAAGTTCGTTAGGGATGTTAAGCCCTATAGAACTGGCCCAAGCTAACCAAGAGGGTGGGGGGTGAATTGGTATTTTAAAATTTCTTTTAACAAAGAATAAAAACATAAACCAAAATCACACCACAAAAAATAAATGCGGAATTAAAAGTGTAGAAGCAAGAAAACAAGAACACATAAATTTATAGTGGTTCGATCAACTCGACCTACGTCCACTCCTTGGAGGCTCCCTCCAAGTATTACATTATAAAACGTGACTCTCCTTTAGCCCCCATGGCTAGGCGGAGAAGCCCTTACAAGAACCTCTTTTTTGCCACCACGGCAAGGCAGAGAACCTATCTCCTTTTGCTTCTTCCGAAAGCTGTTAGAGAACCACAACCAAAAGCTAACTCCTTACCTCTACCGACCCTTCCACAGATGAGAAACTCTAAACGAAGAAGAAGCAGAGCAATCCTTGAAGCAACCCTTGTGAATACCCTCACAAGCTCCCCCTCATAAGATCCTCTCTCTCTCCCTCTCTCTCTTTCTCTCCTCAAGGTATTCTCAGGTCAAGGCAGCAGCCAAAGGTCTCGAAAAATGTTGAACAAGAGCTCTTAAATAGAAGAGTTTCAAACGAGCTCATTAATTGCAAGTTGTCAACTTTATCGTCCAGGCCGATAAGGACATCGGCCTGGCCGATCAATACAAAACTCAGAAGATCGGCCTGAGCATCACCCTGGATACATTTCTTGATGATTGAAATTTAGCTTGATCGTTCAGGCCAATCTCACGATTGTCCTGGCCGATCAGTTCAAATCAGAGGAAAATCGTCCTGAGAATAGCCCTGGATACGAGCTGGCCGATATTTATCGTCCTGAAGTAACTTAAGGTTTTTGACTGGATCGTCCTGGACGATCCTGCGATTGTCCAGGACGATATGATTATATCAATCATCCTTAATTACTCCCTTGATTTCCTGATTATTTAAGGCATAATTTGTGAATATCATCCAGGCCGATCAAGGATCGTCCTGGCTGATAATTTAAAAATACAGTATACCTTAATTTTCTATGGCGGCAACATCTTTCTATTTTGAGCTTATCGTCCTGGCCGATACACGTATCGTCCAGGCCAATATGTTAATGACGGATGCCTTAATTAAGAATCCTTATTTAGACTTTCTGTTTAAGCCTGATTGTCCTGGCCGATATGAGAAAAAATAGAAATTCTAAGTCTCTCAAGTGTGTGTGTGTATGGTTACTTAGCATCAGTCTCTTTGATCATTACAAGTAGACTCAAAAAGTGAAAAACCAAAGTACAGACTAACTCAACCCTAACCTACGAAATCCTGAACAGGCTTTGTCTTGTTCGTCCGATCTTTGATTCCTGAAAAGTTAGAAGCGACAAGCAGTCCAAGAGAAATAGTGTTTGTCAATCATCAAAACATAAGCCATGAAAATAGATTTGCAACAATCTCCCCCTTTTTGATGATGTCAAACACAAGTAGGAAAATATCAAAAAAGTCCATTAGAATATCAAAGTTACAAACCCAAAAACATTTCCTACCACACCCTACTCCCCCTTTTGTCATCACAAAAAGAGGGTCCAGATACAAAAAAAAAAAAAAAAACAAAGACTAAAAAGCAAACTATAAAAAAAATAAGAAACAAACAACAGAAAGCACAGACTAAAAGAATGAGGGATCCTGATCCTCTGAGGGAGGTGGTGGAGGTGGCTGCTGAAAGTAGCTGGCAAGCGTGGTAAACTAAGCATCTAACTAGGCGATGTCCTTATCATGCTGTTGCTGCTGGTGTGTAAGGAAACTGTCAAATCGAGCAAAATCCTCAGTGTGGTGCTGATCGTAGTAGGCAATGTCCTCAGAATGTTGCTTCTTTTGTGCAGCAATGTAGACGTCAAAGCGGGTCTCCCATCGATCAAAACTCTCAATCAACTGATCAACCGGTGAGTGCTGGTGGAGTTGAACAAGGTCAGGAAAAGGAGCGGGAGCGGGAGCCTCCTCCACTCTAGCCCCCCGAGGTTCCTCAGGGTGGAGACGAGTACTGTGAAGGGTACTGAAGGAATTGTTTGAGTAGAAGGGAGTTGGGAGGTTTGGTGGAATAGGATACTGAAGTTGGTATTTGGTTTCAAGGACATAGGCTATGATGTGTTCTAAGGCTAGATTGGGTTTCCTCTTGTGACCTGGATCGCGGATTGTGGTTAAGTGATCAATGTATCGAAAGATTAAATCCGCAGTATTGAATTCTCTATGAGCCATGATATAGAAAGTAGTGAGGGAAAGTAGAGGGGTGATGTGGATTCGGTCCCCGGCTTTTGGAATTATGGAGGTGCGAAGGACATGTTGGATTATCCTAGCATCTTTGACTAAAGAGCTAGTCTCTCCAACATGGTAAGGTGCATTGGTCTAGCGAAGGAAGTGATTCGTCGTGGACCAGTCAAGATCAGGATCTGAGGCGATTAACTGCAGCTTATCCCTGGTGGTGGATAGCTGTAAAAGATCAACACAATTTGATATGTGATTTCGACAGGGTGTCGATTCACATAGGAGGTCAGGGCTGTGAAGGTAGAGTTAATGCGAAGGTTTGCAAAAAACTCTAGAAGAAACTCGGTATTGAAAGGGAAAGCAAGAGATAAAATGAAGCAAAGGGAGGTGTGA